>NC_134784.1:45507835-45520335 GCF_046742065.1 Oratosquilla oratoria | reverse complement strand
GACTAAAATTGAAAAAGGAGCAGCTAGCAAATTCCTTGAATCACAGATAAAAGATAGAAACAAAGACGTGCCAAACTGGAAAGAAAAATGAGTATGAATTGAAATGACAGTAGTGTTTATTTTATTAAAGAAAAATATAGACATACGAGTTTTAAGGTTATGTAAATCGTGTAACCTGTGTACATATAAGATATACATACACCTATACTCGTATAGGTGTATAGGTGGAATGAGGGAGCAAAGAATGTTGTCAAAGAGAAGAAGCGAGCTTTCACAGATTGGTTACAAAATAGGACGAGAGAATTATATGAGAGGTACAAAGAAAAGAGAAGTAAAGCATAAAATAAAGGAGGCAAAGAGGAGAGCAGATGTGATATGGGGTGAGAATATGACAATAAAATTTGAGAGTAAGAAAAATATGTTTTGGAAAGAAATTAAGAGAAGAAGAGTAGGCAAATCAAGTAGACATGAAAAGGTAAAAGGTGCAGATGGAGTGATGATAATAAAGGGAAGGCAGTAAGAGGAAAATGGGCAGAGTATTTTAGGTATTGGCTGCATGTTATTGTGGCAAAGTGGCATGCAGTTGATACTTTAGGGTCTATAAGGGGAGCCCCTACGGACCAGAGCCACACATCGTTTTGGCTATGATAGAGGAAAACTCTGTTGATAGAGAAATGATGACACTTTTATACTATGACTGTCCCTCCGTTATGGTGTCCCCCAACCCCTTGTTACTATCCTGTACAATTTCTCTGAATATTCATTTCCTTTTTCGCCTACCTTCCCTGTGGTGGGGGAAAAGAATACTGCTACCAAGTAATTCCACTTGGATCGTAAGAAGCGAGAAGAAAGGGACGGGGATTGGGACTAGACATCCTTCTCCCTGTAGCCCCACAGGAGACATTCCTAAAAGAAAAAGCAAAGGCATAAGAGGGTCTGGGAGTTTCCGACCAGCACCCTAATGTTTGGGTCTTTTAATGTGCGTGGATGTGGTACAAATGAGAGTAAAAGGGAAGAAATAGGTAGTATGTTTGTGAGAAGAAAGATGGATGTGTTGGCTTTGAGTGAAACTAAGCTGAAAGGGAAGGGTGAGTGTAAGTTTGGGAGTGTAAGTGGGAGGTTATCAGGAGTGAAGAGAGGGCGAGGGAGGGAAAGGGTGGCTATACTAGTAAGTGAAGAGATAGGTAAGCGTGTAGTGGAGTGGAAGGAGGTTTCATCAAGGATAATGTGGATGAAGGTGAAACTGGGAAAGGAGATGTGGGGTTTTGTAAGTGCTTATGGGCCTGGAAGTGAGAAGAGCGTAGGAGAAAGGGAGGCTTTTTGGATAGATTTAAATGTGTGCATAGAGGATTTAGGGAGAAATATAAATGTAATAGTACTGAGAGACCTTAATGCTAGGGTAGGAAATGATCCAATTGATGGAGTGGTTGGGAAATGTGGAGTTCCAGGAAAGAATCGCAGTGGAGGGTTGATGGTGGAAATGTGTCTAGAAAGAGAGTTGATGATAGCAAATACAGTGTTTCGGAAGAAAGTCAAGCATAAGTACACATGAGAGAGGGTGGTGGATGGAAGGGTGGTAGATAGAGCGTTAATCGACTATGTAGTGTATATAGGACTTTGATAGGAAGAGTTAAGGATGTACATGTGCTAAGGGGAGAGGGTGGGGGAATATCAGATCATTTTTTGGTGGAAGGTAAGTTGAGAGTGAAGGATGGATGGAGGAAGAGGAAAGGGGCAAAAGGTAGGGAGGTGCCTAGAGTGAACTCTTTAAATTAAAAGGAAAAGGAGAAGAAGTACAAGAAGAAGCTGAGAGAGGAGTGGGAGGGAGTGAAGGATAGAGTAGAGCTGGGTGTGGAGGAGGAATGGGGATGGTTGAAGGAGGGAGTGTGCAAAGATAGTGTGTGGAACAAGAAGGACAGGAGGAAACAGAAGGAAGGGTAGTGAATGGTGGAATGAGGAAACAAAGAAGGTTGTAGAAGAGAAGAAGCGAGCTTTCACAGATTGGTTACAAAATAGGTCGAGGGAGTCATATGAGAGGTATAAAGAAAAGAAAAGAGAAGTAAAGCAAAAGGTAAATGAGGCAAAGGGGAGAGCAGATGTGAAATGGGGTAAGAGTATGACAGAAAATTTTGAAGTTAATAAAAAGATATTTTGGAAAGAAATCAAGAGAGGAAGAGGAGGCGAATCAAGTAGAGAAGAAAAGGTAAAAGGTGCAGATGGGGAGATGATAATAGAAGAGAAGGCAGTAAGGGGAAGATAAGCAGAATATTTTAGGGAGTTGCTAAATGTGAAGGAGGATAGGGAGAAAAAGATAGCTGGAGTGGGAGATGCTAAGAAAATGACCGTGATGAGTGAGGAAAATGGAGGAGAAATAAGGAAGGATGAAGTAAAGGCAGTTGTTATGATGATGAAAGCAGGCAAGGCACCTGGTCTGGATGGATGCCATGCAAAATTTATAAAAATACGAGGTACAGTGATGATGGACTGGCTGGTGAGGTTATTTAATGTTTGCTGGAGAGAGGGTAGAGTGCCGGAGGACTGGAGGAGTGTCTGTATAGTTCCACTTTACAAGGGAAAAGGGGACAAGTGTGAATGTAGTAGCTTCAGAGGTATTAGCTTGTTAAGTGTAGCTGGGAAGCCTTATGGGAGGATCTTGATTGAGAGGATTAGGAGAGGAACAGAGGGAGTAATTGGTGAGGAATAGTATGGATTTAGGACGGGTAGAGGTTGTGTAGATCAGATTTTTGTGGTAAGACAGATATGTGAGAAAGCTATAGGAAAGGGGAAGGATGTTTTCTGGGCCTTTATGGACTTGGAAAAGGCTTACGACAGGGTAGACAGAAAGGCATTCTGGGAGGTGTTGCGGACATACGGGATATGAGGGAAGCTTCTAGGAGCTGTCAAGAGTTTTTATGAGAGTAGTAGAGCTTGTGTCAGGATTAGAAATGGAGAGAGTGAGTGGTTCGAGGTAAAGGTGGAACTTCGTCAAGGATGCGTTATGTTGCCCTGGCTGTTCAACTTATACATGGATGGGGTAGTGCGAGAGGTAAATGCAAGGGTAGTGGGTCAGGGATTGGAGATGGTTAAAGAAAATGGAGAAAAGTGGGAGGTGAGCCAGCTGTTTTTTTTTTTTTTTTTTTTTTTTTTTTTTTTTTTTTTTTTTTTTTTTTTTTTTTTTTTTTTTTTTTTTTTTTTTTTGCGGACGACACTGCGCTTGTGGCAGGATCGGAGGAGGGATTGAGGAAGTTGGTGACAGAGTTTGGGAGAGTGTGCGAAAGAAGAAAGCTGAAGATAAATGTGGGTAAAAGTAAGGTGATGAGATGTACAAGGGGTGAAAGTGGCAGTAGACTGGAAGTGAGCATTAAGGGAGAGCGACTAGAGAAAGTGGATAGTTTTAGATACTTGGGTGCAAATGTGGCAGGAAAAGGTGGAGTGAAAGTGGAGGTAGAATGTAGATTGAGAGAAGCGAGTAAATGCCTTGGTGGATTAAAAAGTGTAATGAGGAATATACATTTGGGAATGTATGCTAAGAGGAGACTATATGATGGAGTGATTGTGCCAACAGCGCTGTATGGGGCAGAAACATGGAACATAAGAGAGGAAGAGAGAAAGAGTTTGAATGTGTTTGAGATGAGGTGTCTTAGAAGTATGATGGGGGTTACTAGGCTGGATAGAGTGAGAAATGAGGAGGTGAAGAGAAGAACAGGGGTGGAAAGGGGGTTGGGAGATAGGGTTGATGAAAGAGTATTAGGATGGTTTGGACATATGGAAAGAATGAGTGAAGAAAGACTAGTAAAAGAGGTATGGAAGGCAGATGTAGAGGAAGTGAGCATGAAGGGACGTCCTAGGATGAGGTGGATGGATGGGGTGAAGGGGGCTTTGGGGAAGAGGGGAATGTCTGTTGAGGAAGGATGAGAGAGGACAGAAGACAGGGGTGAATGGAGAATGGTTGTATATGGATGATGTTTTTGATGCATGAAGTGGTATGGGCGGGGGGATGGGGGGTGAGGTAGTATGTGTGAGCAAATTTGGACGCAGCTCGAAGGGATTTCTCCCTGTCTTCTCCTTTATGCATGGGGGGACGGAGAGGGGGGTCGCCGATTTAATGAAGCGGCCTTACTGTGGATGTGCTGTGTCTTGCGACACTGCTTCTGACCCAGGGCAGTGGACAAGGTGCAGGGATGACCCGTCATTCAGGAGGTGCTAAGATGAGAGGGAAGGTGGAGGGGTGTAGAGTGTTTTCAGGGATGGAATGGGTGGGAATGATTTTATGCCTTTTTCTTTTTGGCTACCTCCCTTGTAAGGGAGAAAGAGCCTTGGTATGTGTATGTATGTATGCTAAATGTGAAGGAAGATTGGGAGGGAAAGGTAATTGCAGTGTGATGCACTAAGAAAATTACCGTGATGAGTGAGAAAAATGGAGGAGGAATAAGAAAAGACGAAGTGAAGGCAGTTGTTAAGATGATAAGAGGCACCTGGGTTGGATGGATAGCATGTAGAATGTCCGAATAAAGGAGGTACAGTTATGGTGGTCTGGCTAGTGATGTTATTTAATGTTTGTTTAAAAGAGGGTAGATTGCCAAAGAACCGGAGGAGTACCTTTATAGTTCTGCTTTATAAGGGGAAAGGGGACAAATGTGAGTGTAATAGTTTTACAAGTATCAGCTTATTAAGTGTATTTGGAAAGGCTTATGGGAGGGTCTTGATTGAGAGGATTAGAAGAGGAACAGAGGGAGTAATCTGTGAGAAACAGTGGGGGTTTAGGACATGTAGGGGTTGTGTAGATCAGATTTTTGTGGTAAGACAGGTGTGTGAGAAAGCTTTAGGAAAAGGTAAGGATGTTTTGGGGACTTTTAAGTGATTTAGAAAAGGCTTATGACAGGATAGACAAGAGGACACTGTGAGAGGTATTGCAGATGTATGGGATATGATTCATTATCATATATTATTATCTATCTGTCATATTATTATTACTAATTATCATTTACCTGTATATTTGTTATTCAACTTTACCTATCTATTTATTTATCTATTGTATTTATTATTATTTATATTATAGTTTTATTTATTTATTTATTTATTCATCATATATTTTTTCGCATCCGACCTAGTTATGGACCAAAAGTTCTCCTGTCGGCATGCTCCTCCATTGTAATATATATATATATATATATATATATATATATATATATATATATATATATATATATATATATATATATATATATAGATACATAATATATACATACATATATGCGATATGTCGAGTTATTAAAATATGTGAAATGAAAAAGATAACGTTTTTGTTTTATGATTTCAAATTGAAGAATATATTGATTTGACTAAGTAATGTGACTGAATGACGCAACATTTTCTTGCAGACAGGCAGCAAGTCTCACGAGTCTAATAGACAAATTTTGTTGAAATTGATGCTACTTTCTTTTTTTATCTTTTTCTTGCACATACTTTTTTGGTTCTAACTATTCCCTGCTGACCAGCGCTTAATCTCTGTAGAGCTTACAAACAAGTTTTACAGCGGTTTGACTCTGCATAATGCGAATAGAAATCATCTGCAAGAAAATGATAAATGTAAAAGTAGCATCATCTTCAACAAAATATGTATTAGTTTATTTCAACTTATCACCTATTTGAATACACAACAGCAAATCACACGCTGTGATTAGGAGTGGGAAGGAACTACATTTGTTTACAAACAAGTGTTCATTATGAAGGACGGAATGCGATTACATGATAGATAGATAAACAGAGATCGCGAAAAGTAAATAGACAATGACAGACGAAGTTAACTCATAGTAAAATATAGAGATGATACAGAAGATAAGTTTAATTGGAAACAGATTCGATTGGTGACTGAAACGAAGAAATATGTGAAAATTAAGGAACCAAAAAAAAAAAAAAAAAAAAACCGGTGGGAGGTGGTACAGGTCACTGGGACTGAGCCATAGATCAGAGGAGATTCAAAGTTCAAAGGTTGCATGCGATAAGTGCGTCAGCCCTGAATATCTTGAAATATGTAAGCACTAGGTGTAACCAAACAATGATAAAGTGTAAATTTGTGCAAGAAAATAACCATAGTAAGGTTGATATGTTTGTGACTTTCCCAGACGAAGGTCAGAACGGGCATCCTATAAAAAAAATTAAGAAACAAATACTATCCAAATTATATTTTTAAATGAATATAAAAAGTTAATGAGCAGAATAAGAGAAATACCAAATAGATAACACATATCAGAAACCTACAACAATGGTACCGCTAAAGAATGAAATATGCAAATGATGGAAGACAAGAAACGGAGATGCTTGAAAAAAAAAAGAGAAGAATCGGAGGGGAAGACCTTATAATTTGGTTAAAAGTTCATTAGCATATGGGAGGAAGGTGAATGTAAGGAAACCAGAAAAATCAAGAATGAGAGTTCATGATATAGAATTGTTTGAAAGAGGAAGACATACAAGCCAACAAAGGGAACAGGAATGGCTTCCATGGGTATAAAAAAATATATATCCAAATACAATTGACGCAATTGAATAATCATTATGGCATTCCGTTTCTCTTTATTCCTTTAATTCAAGAGATATTAGCTTCAGAACTCTCAAGAATTTGGAACCTTTTTCGTTCGTAGGTACATCGAGCTACTTTTGTCTGGATACTTCTTCGATCATGAATGAGAAAGTGTGGGTCTAATGTTCGTACGGAAAATAGGCTGATTGTAAGGAACACAAAAGAAAACAGGTTCTTTCAGATTGGAAAAAATATATACGAGTAAAAATATGTATAAAAGAGGCCGGGAGATTAGGGAAACGGGAAGGAGAAAAGATAGGAAGGAGCGAGCGACCGAAATGGGGAAACGACTAAGGAGATTATATTTACGATAAAAAATAAAGGTATCGTGGAATAAATTGGGCAGCGAAGGGGAGATGAAAAGCTCAAACAGAGAGGAGGGACAAGGTTGAGAGTGTGCGGCATGAGAACATGGAAAAAAGGACATACAAATTTGTAAAACAGGAAAGAAACGGCGATTTCGTATAATAGAAAATCGACTTATGGAAAATACGATGGAATAGCAAAGCATAAGGAATATCAGAAATATTGTGTATATGTGTTAGTATGTGTGATTTTATATATGTGTGCGCGCGCGCGTGTGTGTGTGTATGTGCGTGCGTGCGTGTGTGTGTGTGTGTGTGTGTGTGTGTGTGCGTGTGTGCGTGCGTGCGTGCGTGCGTGCGTGCGTGCGTGTGTGCGTGTGTGTGTGTGTGTGTGTGTGTGTGCGTGTGTGCGTGTGTGTGTGTGTGTGTGTGTGTGTGTGTGTGTGTGTGTGTGTGTGTGTGTGTGTGTGTGTGTGTGTGTGTGTGTGTGTGTGTGTGTGTGTGTGTGTGTGTGTGTGTGTGTGTGTGTCTTAGATCACGTATTGGACTCATGATCAATAATTGTTTCCCTCCCGGAAGAGAGCTCAGAACTCATATATGACCGATCTATGGGTAATGCTGTGACCCTACACCCATACAGAAACCCAACTCCCCGCCTATTTCACTCACCTCCTGTTTCTGTAAAGTCCTCGAACGTATATTTCTCACTCGCCTTATGTTTCGACAACAGGATAAGCTATCACCGCAACTGTATTGTTTCTTACAACAGAGGAGCACACGCCACTGCCTGATGGACCTATATGCCCGCCTCTCCCTACCAGTGTGATAGCATTTCTTGATCTCAAAAGTGCTTTTGAAGTAGCCAACATGGACATTATTCTCGACCAGCTCGTAGAATTAAGCATCCAAGGGAACCTCCTGAGGTGGATCTGTGGCTATCTGTCAAACAGGACTTCACGTGTATTATTCCAGGGAACGTGCAGTACCTCCAGTGATATTGAACTTGGTATTCCATAGGGTGGGGTTTTAAGTCCCTTCCTCTTTAACGTCCTGGTGCACCGCCTGCTGTCCCTTCTTCTCAACATTCTCTGCACAACTGTCAACTGCTACGCTGACGATATATGTGTGTACTCCACCTCTGTTGCTGACCTACAGTGCCTCCTTCACTCCTACGAGTTGACATTTGCCTGTCACCTCATCATTTCCCCAGAAAGGAGTCGAGTATTCTCCCCTAGGAGCCACAGAACTGCCAGTGTTTACTGTAGGACACAGTGTTACCCAGCCCTGTGCACAGTACCTGTACCTGAGAGGGCCAGTAAGCATCAGTCTATCCATACCTGCTCGACAGCGCATCCATCCCATCATCCAAGGTGGCTAAAACAGCGCTTTATCTTCTTTGAATGGCTCACCAACAATGCCGCTGGATTATCCATCCCCTTGAAAAAAACCATCTATGTTGCCTTCATTCGGTCAGTTATAGAGTACCTCTCCCCCACCCTTTGGTCAATTCTCCAAGATCTCCTTGGTGCCTTTAGAAAGATTCCATAACAGAGTGATCCGGTACATTCTTGGATGACCACCTCCAGGAGAGTAGTGAACATGCACACCGAACTTAATCTTCCTTCAATTATTGAGAGAATACATGCTAACATCTACTTCAGCGTCAAATATCTCCACTCACCATATCTGGCCTCGCACTATTCCCATGTCCTAAGAACTTCATTCGACCACGATGACCCCACCCTCTGCTGCGTCCCGATGTCCACACCCTCATTAACACAGTGTGCTCCAACCTGTAGTACTTTCATATCCAGGTCCCTATATCCGAGGCTGATCACAGGCCGCCTCCATGGAGGATTGCACAGCCTCCTGTCACCCTCACACATACTTTAAAAATAGACCCACTGCAGAGTCCTCCTCCGTCCCTGCCGCGCACCTCTACGCAGATGGGTCATTACAGCCAGACGGTAGCGCGGGCTGTGCCGTCTATTCACTGGATGTGGAGCCACCTGAGAGAGGGTGGGCGGGTCGCAGGTTACCCAACTCGTCCAGCTCTATTTACTGCAAACTACAGGCACTACTGCTGGACTCAGATATTTGCCTTACGAAGAGAGGCTTAGGCACCTTAACTTACACTCTCTGGAAAGACGCAGAGTGCGGGGTGATCTAATAGAAGTGTTCAAGTGGATCAAAGGTTATAACAAGGGTGATGCAAACAAGGTCATTATAATAAAACAACAGGGCAGGACTCGCAGTAATGGGTATAAACTGGACAAATTTAGATTTAAGAGGGAAATAGGCAAGAATTGGTTTACTAATAGGGTGGTCGATGAATGAAATAATCTTAGTAACCATGTAGTAAGCGCTGAAACTATCAGTTGTTTTAAAAAACTATTAGACAATTTTATGGATGGGGATGACAGGTGGTGATGGATACGGAGCTGCCTAGTGTAGGCTTTATGGTCTCTTGCAGACTCCTTTATTCTAGTGTTCTTATGTTCTTATGTACTCTGTCAGTGGCGACTGAATGGCGTTGTAATGTCTGACTCCTCGTCCACCCTACTGGACATATCGTCTTCACGACTCATGCATCGCCCCCTTATCCATCACCTTTTATAACAGTTAGTCACAGCTCAAGAACACTCTCTCACCATAAGCTTTATGTGGATTTCCTTGCACGTTGGAATCGCTGGCAATGAAAAGGCAGACCTCACCAAAAATGCCTGTAAACTGACACTGCCCGACAATGCCACACCTTCCCCTTTGCTACAAGAAGATCGTACACTCTACCACTCTTCTAGCCACTGTCCACCGCATGAATGCAGAGCGCGAACAAAGCGTATCAATACAACACTACGACTATTTCCATCTCATCTCTCTATCGCAAGCACGGACTCCTCGTTCGAAGACACAATATCGTGGCTGCACAGCTTTCCGCTGTGACAAGTTTCTGAAGTGGGTGACGTACCACAATACTCCACCTACAAACTATAAGACCGTCCCAACGCCAAGTTTCCATCACTACTGCCTCGAATGTCCTTCAATGGAAGACCTATAGCCCCAAACCAAGACTTAACAGATGTGTGGCACTTTCACTTAACTGACAATAATCTAGACGCTGTCCTAATCCGACACCCACATTTAGGTGGATGCTAAAGCTTACCTCATCTTAGTTACCAATATATTTCCCCTTACAGGATAAAATGAAACTACCTAGTGTAGGCCTTGTGGTCTCTTGCAGTCTCTTTCTTTCTTATGTTCTTATTATTGCAGTACAGATTCACTGTACGTATTAACATGTCCTGCGTGTCATCCATACTATGTATAAATACAAAGTATCTACTATACTAAGTTTGTCACTCTATGAGTATCATATATTCATATAAACAATAAACAATCTCTCTCTCTCTCTCTCTTTCTCTCTCTCTCTCTCTCTCTCTCTCTCTCTCTCTCTCTCTCTCTCTCTCTCTCTCTCTCTCTCTCTCTCTCTCTCTCTCTCTCTCTCTCTCTCTCTCTCTCTCTCTCTCTCTCTCTCTCTCTCTCTCTCTCTCTCTTCTCTCTCTTCTCTCCCTCTCTCACTCTGTCTATCTCTCTATGTCTGTCTTTGTATGTTTCTGTGTGTATGTGTGTGTGTGTGTGTGTGTGTGTGTGTGTGTGTGTGTGTGTGTGTGTGTGTGTGTGTGTGTGTGTGTGTGTGTGTGTGTGTGTGTGTGTGTGCGTGTGCTATGTGCGTTAGTGTGTGTGTATGTGTGTGTGTGTGTGTGTGTGTGTGTGTGTGTGTGTGTGTGTGTGTGTGTGTGTGTGTGTGTGCGTGTACGTGTGCGTGCGTGTGTGTGTGTGTGTGTGTGTGTGTGTGTGTGTGTGTGTGTGTGTGTGTGTGTGTGTGTGTGTGTGTGTGTGTGTGTGTGTGTGTGTGTGTGTGTGTGTGTGTGTGTGTGTGTGTGTGTGTGTGTGTGTGTGTGTGTGTGTGTGTGTGTGCTATTATATTTGTTCTTACTATAATTATAATTATCATTACTGTTGTCGTCATTATAATCAATATTCTTCTTCTAATTTTTACTAATACCACATTTACGGTTATCATTTTAATTATCATTGTCATTAATATTCATCTTCTGGATTTTTATTAATCCAACCATCTATTTCTAATTTGCCAAAACCTTTTAAAAGCTAAATATCAATAAAATCGCCTATTCTTGATCTTGAATATTCGATTTTTAATTTTAAGTCATTAATACATTTGGTAGTGTAATATGCATTTCTTCAAAATACTGATTATGTACAAATTGATAATATCTTGATTCTTAGTGACTATCGCTTTTGTTTATGTTTCTTTTGTTCCAGGAAAAAATAATAATATATTGGTAAAATAAAGTGGTAGATAGAATTAGCTCATAATGTAGCCGGTTGTGTGGCTGAGGACGGCGCTTCTATTCAGGGCGTTGGAGCACCGCTGCCGCCAGTGTAATTTTTTCGGTTGCGATTACATAGGAGGGGCTTATTGCGGGCGAGATAAACTCCAAGCCGGAGTTTCTCCTATCTATTAACAATTGGAATCTGGGTTTGCAAATATTACAAAATAGCTCCCTTGACCAGAATAATCTAAATGCCGCGTTTTCACCTCGACACTGCCCTGGGTAGATGTCTGCCCTCTGCCAGGTGGGTGACCTGAACAGACCTGTCTAGCAGACTCTTGACCTGGCCAGCTCTGGCAGTCTCGGCGACATAGGTGTCCGCTAATAAAGGGGGTTAGTGGGTTGTCGTATGTGACACGTGTTAGTTCACAATTCTAGGCATTGGTGTTAGTTCTATACATGGGGGTTAGTCGTATGGTTGGTGGGTGTGGTTAGACATGGTATGTGTATGTTAGCTTACGGGTAATGTAATTGGGGTAGGTATAATAAAGGGGGTTCAATGGGTTTCTCTGGTGACATTAGGCATCGTATTGTGGTTACTTCTGTTGTCTTAGGTGCTGTGGTTAGATGTTTTGTTCTGTGAAAGTGAAGTCAGTAAATGAGGCAACTCCCGTTCAAGGCGAGTGCTCTGTCGCAATCGTATGGATCACGTACGTGATAGGTGATGGTTAGTAATGGTTACAATAAGCAAACCTGAACAGAGCGAGTTGTGAACTAACAATCCCCTTAGTTTTTCATGGCATTCCCGAGCAAAGCCAGCACTCAGCAGCTAGCCGCGTCAGATGGTTTCATTTTCATAACACTCGGCATTAAGTGTGGAACAAAGGCAATGACTGACCTCTCACTCGAACACTATAGGCCTGAAGCACTTTCATGCATTACACCATAGTACAAAGGTATTCGAATGGAACCTAGAATAGAATGGAGGAATAACTTAAAATATTGAGGGATCCCGTTCAGCAAGTTTAAGGTCGACTTTACTTATTTCTATAATTGTAGTTATGAACGATACCATAAAAATCAGGAACAGAAAAGAGTACGGCGGTTTACTAAATGACAATAACCCAACTGCAATTGAGTTATTCAATCATGTGTTTTCAAGAAAAGGTTAGGGTATACGGGACAAAATCAGTTTGGTCAAGTGTAACCTGTCTAGTATAACTGGTATCAATACTGGATTTAATTGATACAAAATTGATA
>NC_134784.1:45487835-45490335 GCF_046742065.1 Oratosquilla oratoria | reverse complement strand
TCCTAAACTTAAATTGATATTATGGTCAAAGGTTTGTTTAATATGACTGGATTCGATGATGTTTCTTCATGGACAAAAAGGCCACTGGAACTTTGCCCACTCCTTACACTATATTTGTGCTGATTTATCCTAGTTTTTAAATCTTTACCAGTTTGGCCGATATAAAATTTGTTACATTTAAGGCATGGAATAGAGTAAACACAACCCTCGTTTGCTTCAGGTGAATTTTTAATGAGCTTACTTTTTATAGTATTATTTTTGAAAACCAAGTTGATGTTGAATTGTTTGAGAATATTAGGCAGACCAATTAATTTCTCACTGTACGGAAGAACCAAAAGGTTCTTTTTGTCAAATACTTTTCTTACGTTCGAACTAAGCTTCTTATTTCCCAGTGGTTTTTTCTGCATATTATTTTCACGTGTGCCTTGTGAATTACTGCAATATATATATATATATATATATATATATATATATATATATATATATATGTGTGTGTGTGTGTGTGTGTGTGTGTGTGTGTGTGTGTGTGTGTGTGTGTGTGTGTGTGTGTGTGTGTGTGTGTGTGTGTGTGTGTGTGTGTGTGTGTGTGTGTGTGTGTGTGTGTGTCTGTATGTGTGTGTGTGTGTGTGTGTGTGTGTGTGTGTGTGTGTGTGTGTGTGTGTGTGTGTGTGTGTGTGTGTGTGTGTGTGTGTGTGTGTGTGTGTGTGTGTGTGTGTGTGTGTGTGTGTGTGTATGTATGTATGTATATATATTTAAATATTTCTTTATCTATTTATATTTTATCTATCAATTTATATATATCTATTCACACACCTATTTATTAATTTGTTTACTTATTCACTCATTTCTTTTCATTTCCTTATTTGTTATCATTTACATCTAACATTAATTTTGTTAGTTTAAAATGATTCATTATCCGCTTAATGTTTTCCAATTTAATAGGTATTGGACTAATTTGGTCGTTGAAAAATATTTCTCCAGCGACCAAACTCGTCTCCAAACAATCGATTTTGAAGGGTGTAGAATCATTAAGAGACATCTTAGTGTGACTAATTTTCAGACTCTAACTACTCCAGGTATACGTGTGTCCGATAGTGCATACATGTTCATAAGTGTAAACGTATATTTGAGTGTACGTGTTTGAATGTTTGACTTTGGGCTTGTTTGACACGTGCAATATATCGTTTTAGTAAGTGTAGCATTTCGCTGTACCCTTGAAACTCTGGGTTTTAGGTGATTTGATCTGGAATTCCAAACCTGAATCTGCATATTGGATGAATGTGCTTGTTCTTGTATGTGATTTAGATTGTGTGTTTCTTTTTACACTTGTAGCTTAATTCGCAAACGTTTTAGATTCCATATTAATAGAAAATTTACTTATACTTTTTGGACGATGAATTGTATTGCCATAAGCCTTTAATGAATATTCAAAAACCTTTAGCTATTCTTGTTGCACATGTTAAGGTCCGTTCGCAATTGTATCCAAGCTATCCATTCACTTTACAAGCAGCTTCAACGGTTGATAATATATAACCTTCTTTGACGTTCAGGAGCTTCTAATCAGCTCCTTCCCTCTTCATCTATTCATTCAGCCAAGTCACCCTGCCGTCTCGAGCGCGTCTATCGTGGCTACGCTCGAGTGGAAACGTGATATTGTTGATTCATAGATTGACCAAAGCCTCTACGGAAAGACGAGAACTGAGAGGGGAAGAGAAAACAAAAAGGGGAGAGTAGCGACTGAGAGGAGTTTGGGACCGGCAGCTCGGGAAAAGTAATGGAAAAGGGAGGGAAGGAAATGGTGAAAGAAAAAGGGAATGGTTAGACAAAGGCCTGAATTAGGGATAGGACTAAAATGGAGAACTTAGGTCAGGAGAAACTTTCTTTGAACAAAGTCTTCACATTTATCCTTTGTCTTCGAACTGTCAGGACAAACAGCTGTCACCAATAGAATGGGGAACAAACCCTTGTCTCTGCATCACATATCGATATATATTAATGGAAAAAGAAAGAAAAAAAAATGAGAGAAGTGAAAAGAGTGAATTATTTGAAAAATACAACATAAATCGTGTTATTATTAAGAAGAAAAGAATAATCAATACGAGTAAGGAGGATATAAATGTATTAGAGGGTAGGTGGAAGAGAGGAGAGTTAAAAAAAAATCATGAGCTATGGGACCCATGACTACGTCAGTATCAACGACGAACTACGACAGTAACGGTGATATTGACTGTCAGATGAAAGTTGAAAGTGAGTTTGAGATGAAAGTGAGTGTGACGATAGAAATCTAAATATGAATGAGGATATAGGCACAAACATGAGTTGATCTGCAGTGTGAATAATGTAGCTATGATAAGGAGAAAGGGTACCGTTTACAAAAATAGGAAGATGTCCTAGTTTTTCCTTGCAAAAATATAGCTTTTGAATAATAATATGTTGTTCCAATTTCCCTACTATAGCAATCCTGAAACACCTAGAAAGCCGGCCACATCCACTGGCTGCT
>NC_134784.1:45472835-45477835 GCF_046742065.1 Oratosquilla oratoria | reverse complement strand
CACCCTCCTCCCTCCCTCTCATCTTAGCACCTCATGGATGACGGGTCATCCCTGCATCCTTTCCACTGCCTCGGGTCAGAAGCAGTGTCGCAAGACACAGTACATCCACACCAAGGCCGCTTCAATAATTCGGCGAACCCCCTCTCCGTCCCCTCATGAAGAAAAGTAGAAGAGGGGGAGAAATCCCTTCGGGCTGCGTCAAATTATTTCTCATACATACTTCCTCACCCCATATCCCCCATCCACTCCCCATCATGCATCAAAGCATCATTCATACACAACCCTTCTCCATTCACCCCTATCGTCTGTCCTCTCCCGTCCTTCCTCAACAGACATTACTCTCTTTTGCAATGCCCTTTTTACCCCATTCATCCATCTCATCCTAATACGCCCCCTCATATTCATTCAATCCACTTTTACCTTCCATACCTCTTTTACTAGTCTTTCTTCACTCATCCTTTCCATGTGTCCAAACCATCCTAATACTCTTTCATCAACCATATCCCCAACTCCCTTTCTACCCCTGTTTTCCTCACCTCATTTCTCACTCTATCTAGCCTAGTAACCCCTATCATACTTCTCAGACATTTCATCTCAAACACATTTAAATTCCTTCTCTCGTCCTCTCTTATGTTCCATGTTTCTGGCCCGTACAGTGCTGTCGGCATAATCATTTCTTCATATAATCTCTTAGCATCCATTCCCAGATGTCTATTCTTATTACAATTTTTAATCCACCAAGGAATTTACCCGCTTTTCTCAATCTACATTCTACCTCCACCCCCACTCCTCTCTTTCCTGCTACATTCGCTCCCAAGAATCTAGAACTATCTACTTCCACTAGTCTCTCTCCCTTAATGCTCACTTCCAGCCTGCTGTCACTCTCTCCCCTTGTACATTTCATCACCTTATTTTTACCCACATTTATCTTCAGCTTCTGTCTTTCACAGACCTTCTCAAACTCTGTCACTAACTTTCTCAATCCCTCCTCTGATCCTGCTACAAGCGCAGTGTCGTCAGCAAACCACAACTGGATTATTTCCCACTTCTCCATTTTCTTTAACCATCTCCTACCCCTGACCCACCACCCTTGCATTCACCTCTCGCACCACCCCATCCATGTATAGATTGAACAGCCAGGGCGACATAACACAGCCCCAACTTTACTTCAAATCATTCACTCTCTCCATTTCCAATCCTAACATAAGCTCTACTACTTGTATAAAAACTCTTGACTGCTCTTAACAGCTTTCCTCCTATCCCATATATCTGCAGTGCTTCCCACAGCGCCTTTGTGTCTACCCTGTTGTAAGCCTTTTCCAGATCCATAAAAGCCCAAAAAAACATCTTTACCTTTTGCTATAGCTTTCTCACATATCTGTCTCACCAGAAAAATCTGACCTACACAACTCCTACCTCTCCTAAAACCACACTATTCCTGACCAGCTACTCCCTATGTTCCTTTCCTAATCCTCTCAATCAAGACCCTCCCATAAGCCTTCCCAACTACACTCAACAAGCTGATCCCCCTGCAACTACTACACTTGTCCCCCTTTCCATTGTAAAGCGGAACGATACGGGCACTCCTCCAGTCCTCCGGTACTCTATCCTCAAAAAATCATTAAATAACATCACCAGCCAGTCCACCATAACTGTACCTCCTTTTCTCAGACATTCTGCATAGCATTCATCCAACCCAAGTTCCTTACCTGCTTTCATCATCCTAACAGATGCTTTCGCTTAATTTTTCCATATTTCTCCTACATTTTTTTCAATCATCACTCTCATTTTCTTAGCGCTTCCAACTGCAACTACCTTTCCCTCCCTATCCTCCTTCACATTTAGCAACTCCCTTAAATACTCTACCCACCTTCCTCTTATTGCCTTCTCTCCCATTATCATCTCTCCATCTGCACCTTTTACCTTTTCTTCTCTACTTGATTTGCCTCCCCTTCCTCTTTTAATTTCCTTCCAAAACATCTTTTTACTACCTTCAAAATTTTTGTCATACTTTTAAACCATTTTACATCTGCTCCCTTCTTTGCTTCCTTTATCTTATGCTTAACTTCTTTTCTCTTTACTTTGTACCTCTCATACGATTCCCTCGTCCTATTTTGTAGCCAATCTATGAAAGCCTGTTTCTTCTCTTCAACACCTTTCTTTGCTTCTTCATCCCACCACTCACTACCCTTCCTTCTATTTCCTCCCGCCCTCCTTGTTCCACACACCATCCTTGCACACCTTATGACTCCCTCCTTGAACTATCCCCATTCCTCTTTCACTCCTAGTTCTACTCTATCCTTTACTCCCTCCCACTCCTCTCTCAGCTTCTTCTTATACTCCCTCTCCTTTTCTTTCTCATTTAAACAGTTCACTCTAAGCACCTCCCTACCTTCTGCCCTTTTCCTCTTTCTCCATCTATTCTCCACTCTCAATTTACCTTCCAGCAGAAAATTATCTGATATTCCCCCTTTCTCTCCCCTTAGAACATGTACATACTTAACTCTTCCTACCATACTCCTGGTCCTCACTATATAGTCCATTAACGCTCTATCTGCCACCATTCCATCCACCACCCTTCCCATGTGTACTTATGCTTGACTTTCTTCCTAAACGCTGTATTTGCTATCATCAACTCTCTTTCAAAACACATCTCCACCATCAATTCTCCACTATGATTTTTACCTGGAACTCCATACTTCCCTATCACTTCGTCTATTGGTTTGTTTCCTACCCTAGCATTAAGGTATCCCAAAACAACTACATTGACATTTCTCCCTAATCCCTCTATGCACTCATCTAAATCTACCCAAAAAGCCTCCCTTTCCTCTACGCTCTTTTCACTAACAGTCCCATACACACTTACAAAAACCTACATCTTCCTTCCCAGCTTCACCTTCATCCACATCAACCTTGAAGAAATCTCCTTCCACTCCACTACCCGCTTACCTATCTCTTCACTTACTAGTATAGCCAGCCCTTCTCTCCTTTGTCCCCTCATGACTCCTGAGAACATCCCAACTACATTTCCAAAGTCACACTCGCCCCTCCCTTTCATTTTAGTTTCACTCAAAGGCAGCACATCCATCTTTCTCCTCACAAACATACTGCCTATCACTTCTCTTTTAATCTCATCTGTACCACATCCACGCACATTAAAAGACCCAAACCTTAGGGTACTGGTTGGAAAACTCCCAGACCCTCTTATGCCTTTACTTTTTTTTAGGAATGTCCCCTTTGGGGCTACAGGTAATCCCATCCCCCGTCCCGTTTTTTGTCGCCTCTTACGACTCAATTGGAAAGAATTGGTGGTAGCATTATTTCCCCACACCACAGGGTAGGCGAAAAAAAGGAAATGAATATTCAGAGAAATGGTACAGGGCAGTAACAAGGGGTTGGGGGTCAGCATAACGGAGGGACAGTCGTAGCATAAAAGTGTCATCATTTCTCTATGAAGAAAGGTTTCCTCTATCACAGATAAAATGATGTGTGGCTCTGATCCGTAGGGGCGCCCCATAAAGATCCTAAAGTATCAACAGCATGCTACTTTGCCACGATAACATGCAGCCAATACCCCAGACGGGGTATATATATATATAAATATATATATATATATATATATATATATATATATATATATAAATATATGTACATATATATATATATATATGTATATATAAGTATATATATATGTATATATATAGATATATGTATATGTATATATATAAATATATATACATATATATATGTATATATATATATATACATATATATATATATATATATATATATATATATATATATATATATATATATATGGGGGGGGAGAAGGCTGACTGCTTCTTTCTTCTAAGTAGGATGACAGTGGTAGTAGGAAGGGGGTCATTCAGGTGAATGGGTACCTTGACACCCGGGTGGGATATCGTGTCACCTGGCAAGGGGTAATATCGTGATAATGGGAACAGCAGTGAAAAATGAGATGTCAAATTAGAAGGTAATGATTAGCGTATACTAACAAGGGTCTATTCTATTGCTAATGGTATTTTTATCATACGTAAATGACAATAAGGTTTGTATGTCATATCCCATTATTAGGATATTTTCAGGTGATGTATGGAAGAAAAAATTAAGTATATTGTAAATTGTTACATATTCTACGCAATTTATAAGCATGAACTCGATCGTAGATAGTAAACATGTCAGAACGGTAAAACCTGGAAAACACAAATGAACTACTCAATTAAAAAAGAGCAAAATTTTTGGGACCGTTGTTTTCTTATATCTTGTAATCTGCTAAACAATTTGGTTGAATTGTTCGTGAAACATAGACTACTGTTGGACAAAAAAAGTGTATTTTTACTACAAGGGTATGATTATGAGAAAATAGAATACTTGGTCTACCCTGTGTTGAGGTACTTTGAGCATAAAGTGATTTCATGATAGTTTAAAAATGAAGTGACTTGATGGTAGTTTTTAGGAAATGACCATGTGTTCATAGCAACAATTTGAGAAAGACCATATGTCTAAATGATGTCAAGACGTACAGATTTTTATACATATGTGTTAACTCCGTGGATAGGTTAGAAGATGACATAATCATATAGACCAAGTTCACATCATAAGAAAATTCAAAACTAGAAAAGATTCAATGGGTAAAAGAGCCAGACACAAATGTACGAGTAGGTGGCGTAGTCGGAAGCGTACTAGTCTCACGTTTGCATTCTAGTTTCGAGTACCACACTTCTGCATTTCTTTCCTATTCCCATGAGCAACTGTTACCTGCCCAAATAGTTCAACCGCATAGTGGAAAGGTTATGAATTTGACCGCATGTAAGCGCCTCATGGCGTAGGCTCCTTGCCTTAACAACATTGCGTATACGCTACAAATGCTCATGAAGTTGTTTCAGTGGGATGAAACAACAAATCCATAATTGTTTCGAATACTAAGTAACACTGAGTACTACCACAGCAGCCAAATATGATGTAACGTCGTGTTGGAT
>NC_134784.1:45427835-45460335 GCF_046742065.1 Oratosquilla oratoria | reverse complement strand
CCCTAATAGTCCAGAGGTGAAATCATCTGAGAGCTGAAAAAAATCGTGCTCTAGAAAATGACTGGTGGATCAATAAAACCATTGAAACCCAAGGCTTTGCCGATTCTAACAACAGTCAATGCTTCTATAGGGCCATGAAAATAATTTATGGCCCTCAAAGAAATACCCTATTACCTGTTGTTTTGAGTGATGGGTCTGTTATCCATAAAGAGCAAGAGGATATTCTGAACCGATGGGTCGAACAATTTCAAGCGTTCTTAACCATCGCAACGCAACATCACACATGATACAGTTATCAATGCTCTAAATGACTTTTCACCTAAACAGGTTCTAAATAGGCCTCCCGTGTTTCGTGAGGTTGTCTTTGCCATTAAGAGTATCAAAAAAGGGAAGAGCTGTGGACCAGATGGCATCTCGGGGGAACTATTGAAACACTGAGGCTATCTGCTGAAGAGACAGTTGCACAAAATTATCTGTGCTCTATGGAATGGCGAACATTTGCCTAAACCATGGATAGACTCCATAATTATTGCAATGTATAAGAATAATGGCGAAAGTAAAAACTGCAATAACAGCCGTGGGATCTTTCTCCTCTCAGCTGCTGACAAAATGCTAGCCAGAATCATGCTGTCACGCTTAATAACACTTATCTTTGAACTTGTACTGACAGAGATACAATGCAGATTTAGGAAGTGGGGAGGGACCAAGGATATGATTTTTACTCTTAGACAGATTCAAAAGAAATGTGCCGAACAAAACTTTGACTTGTTTATTGTGTTTGTTGATTTAACCAAGGCTTTCGACATTGTACCTCGGGAACTCCTGTGGCGGGTCCTCTCAAAATTTAGAGTCCATAACAAGTTTTTTCAGTATAATTAAGACTTTCTACACCAACATGGAAGCAAAGGTGTCCTTGCTTCTGTGTTGTTCAACTTTTTTATCTGAAAAGTAATGAACCTGATGCAAAACACATCGAGAGCCGAGGACAAAATGTAACTGGAGTATCGCCTTGAAGGCAGCCTTTTTAACATCAGGCGGTTACAAGCCCATACATTAAGCCTGCAGTATGCAGATGCTGCTGCTTTGATATAAAATACTCCAGAATCAATGCAACATATACTAAACACCATTTCTTCCTTATATGAATCTGTCGGTCTGAAAACCAACAATAGGAAAACTAAAGTGATAGTGCAACTTACCAATCCCAACCAGGACACTTGCCTACCTTTAAAATAAACAATACGCAACTTCAAAAAAGTTCCAATACTCAGGTATCTGGGTGGAATTGTGACCCTGTCTACCAACATAGATGATGAGGTGCAGGACAGAATTAACAAGGTTGCAAATTCGTTTGGCAAACTGCGGTCAAAGGTGTTCGAAAATAAACACCTCAAACTGTCAACCAAAGTACAAATATACAGAACAGTGTGTATATCGACCCTTCTTTATGGAACTGAGACCTGGACCAAGTATAGAAGACACCTGAAACAATTAGAAAGGTTCTATATCAACAGCCTGCAGAAAATCCTTGGCCTCACTTGAGAGAACCAAGTCCTCCATGTGCAGATCTTAGATCAAACGGACTGCACAAGCATTAGTTACTATACGACTATACTATAAGATCAGCTTCCTAGGCAAGTCTTGTATGGGCAGATTCACGAGTGACACTAAAGACCTAATGGATCCAAAAGAAAATATAAAATTCAACCCAAGACATCTCTTAATAAATGCAACATCCCTCCAACGTACCTGGGAACTCTAGCAACTGACCGTGAAACCTGGTGATCTAAATTCTCCAAAGGAGCAGAGACCCTAGAGCAAGAACGCAGTGATCAACATAACCAAAAATGGCTGTGGCGGCATGCTCGAAGGGAAGCTCAAGCAAATCTCATTCCTCAGCTGAACTGTTTAACTTGCAAAATTCTGCGGGTCAAGAATAGGGATTGTGAGTCACATTAATGTTCACAGGCGGAAAGGAGAAATACTCTAAAATCGACAGCTTTTACTCATCCATCAATCATCATCAGGGGATATCGAATGTCGTCATTGGCAATGATGGACTGCAGTAAGCAAGAATAAGTGTGTGTGTGTGCATGTGTGTGTTTGTCTGTGTGTCTGTGTGCGTGTGTGTATGCGTTTGTGCGTGTGTTTCTGTGCGGGTACGTTTGAAAGCGTATAAGCGTGCTCGCGTATGTTTGCGTGCGTGTGGTCGTGTGTGTGTGGGCCTGTAAGTGTTTGGTCACGTATGCGACCGCGTGTTTATATGCGATTTCGTGTGCGTGGGTGCATGCGCGCTGTGTATCCTCCATTTCCCTTTCCACTTCCTGGATTGCAGTTTATTCAATTAGATTTCTCCCCTCTTCCTACCCCATCTCTTTCTCCTGTCTGACATGACTTCCACTCTTTTGCTGATATTGTGCTCTGCCCATGAGTAGTAAAACGCAAAGGTTGCAAAAAAAAAAAAAAAATGCACATCATTCTACCAGATCTAGGGAATGTCCTTGCGAGGTCGACACAAACTAGACGTACCTTATTTTCTCTGTATTCATAGGTATACTTATAAGTATCGTGCCGATTAGCTCTCTTTACCATAAGTCATATGAAAACTGGACTGAGCTATTGATTTCTTGTAGCAATTGAGTCAGTATGTATCAGTTTTACTATGCTCTCTAATTTAATTTGAGTACACTCCTAAAACACACAAATAAACTAGGTCTTTCGACGTAAGGTCGAATAATCTAATAGATAAGTGAACTGTTTGTCCACTTCATTTACAACATCAGATTTGACACACAAAAGAACATGCAAAGTCATATATAAAAACGCAATAAATCAGTAATTTTTTTCAGTACCATATTTAATCATATTCTAAGTATGATTATGTTTCTTAACCAAATATTAAATCAAACCTCTCTGTCACTTTCCAGGTTGTTATCAAATCAGCTTATTATGCATTCTGAATATGGCTAAAGAGGAAGACATCAACTGGAATCTGTGCCTTGTGTACCATGATATTTTGTCCTATACTGACAGTACATCCTATTGTGACATTTTCTTTATTATTGACATTACATCATAAAGTAATATTGTGTCCTCTATTGTAACTCCAATTTGAGCTACAACGATACAGTAAATAGACACTGTGGATAATGACGATCGTACATTTAAAGAAAAGTTCACACTCTAAGGGGGTCGATACATTGTGCACTCACAGGTCTATACAATGGAACTGGCGTGTTTTGAGCAACTATTTCTAAGTACTATACTAGGGGTGATCAGAAAGTAATGACAGTCGGACTCGTAGCTGAGAGACTATAAGTGTTGGGGGGCGGGGAGCAAGGGGCAGCAAGTGTTGCCTGTTGTTACATGTTTGAGCTTGTCGCTGTTTGTCTAGCTTACATTTTATCGTTGCGCTGTGCGATTGCGTCATTGTTGGTTTGCCTCTCTAACCGGAAACATGGATTTTTCGAAAGAAGGCTGCAGATTCTACACCTTCACAAGGTGGAAACTCGGGAAAAAAGCAACGGAGATCAGAGAGGAATTGTTGCAAGTTTTTCCCGAGTCTACTCCATCACTGGAAACTGTTTCCCGCTGGATTTGAGCTTTCGCAGCCGGAAAATTGCAGCTAGAAGATGATCATCGTCCTGGCCGCCCTCGGACATCCGTGACCGAAGCAACGACGGTCCGTACGCGGGCCATCATTGACGAAGATCCAACTGTTACTCTTCGATTCTTATCCTTGGAGCTCGGTGTCAGTTATGGGAGCGCACATGACATCGTGCATGAACACTTAGGGCTGAGGAAGAAGTGTGCTCGATGGATACCTCATTTGCTTAC
Source organism: Oratosquilla oratoria (assembly GCF_046742065.1). Classification (NCBI taxonomy): domain Eukaryota; kingdom Metazoa; phylum Arthropoda; class Malacostraca; order Stomatopoda; family Squillidae; genus Oratosquilla; species Oratosquilla oratoria. The sequence goes on along the minus strand of NC_134784.1, from coordinate 45,456,498 downwards.
GGAAGAGCAGAAGAGCGAATGGGTGCGGATTTGTCGTCTATGGCTGGCTGAATTCGAGCCAAATGGTCCGAAACGGTTCTCAGATGTAGCTACCGGAGATGAGTGTTGAATTTCTTTCTTCACCACCAAAGACAACCAGTCTAACATGGTGTGGTTGAGTGATGAAGAACCTCGACCTCAGATTCTGAAGGAAGGATTTCGCAGCAGGAAGCGCCTTTTCACCATCTTCTTCAATTCACAAGGACCAATGTGTGTGGATGTAATGCCTCAACAGTGTACTATCACAGCCCAGTACTACACTGATCACGTCCTTCCTCGAGTCCTGTAATATCAGGCCAAGACTGCACCAACCCGTCGCCGATCGCGCCTTTTGCTGCACCATGACAATGCTGCCCCCCACAAAGCTCGCCTCACTGTGCAGTTCCTGGAGCAGCAGGGGATCACACTTCTCCCCCACCCACCCTACTCGCCTGACCTTGCTCCCTGTGATTTTTGGTTGTTTCCAAAGATCAAGGGTGCGATCGCAGGGAAGCTGTTTCATCGCATCCAAGATCTGGCGCGAGCAGTCAATTCAGAGCTACGAGGTATATCGGCTTCTGAGTACCGTGAGTGCTTCATGAAGTGGCGAAAGAGGATGGAACGTTGCATAGAGGCAGGAGGGGAGTACTTTGAAGGAATGTAGGCCACTATTTGGATTTACCTCTGTACCGTGAAAATATATGGTATAACTGTCATTACTTTTTGATCACCCCTCGTAGAGATGTAAATAAATTTTTTACATGTAAATCGATTACGATATATACTTTCGTGAAACTTATGAATGTGTATGGTGCGTGAATGTTGTTAATGCAGTGTTACGTAAAATTGTCAATTTTATGGCAATATTCTTGTTGTTTGTGTCTTTAGAGAAAAAAACAACTATTCATAAGGTCTTGTGGTGGTCGTGAAGATGCTTATGATTACGTCCTTTGTCTATGTTTGAGTGCGTATGTTTTTTAGGTATGCATGGCCTAACATAGGGCTCGGTCTGCTATGCGGCGCTGGCCTCAATGACGAATGTGCAAGTGGCAGGTCCATGCATCAGTAGGCAGTACAATGAAATGAAGGAAAATTTGAGCTGAACATGTGTAAAAATGTATAGAAGAGTATATATTACTTAAAACGAACAAGTGCATGGGAAGTACACAGAAAGTAGACCATGCTTTTGGACACCTTAGGAAACGAATGGAAACTTTAGGGATAGGTGGTTTGACCTCGGAGGGTATAAAGAAGTTCAACGTTGGATGTGGAGTGAGTCTGTGAAGTAAATTGAGGGTGGTCCTCGGAAGGGCGAGGAGGCCCAACAAGGAAAATATTATCCAAATCGAGGCCACGGGCAACTTTCTTTCAAAGCGCAATACTGCTTCCTGAAAGTCATGCAGATTACATGCTCTGACTTTATTACCTGATTCTTTCTGAATGATTATGTAAAGGTCAAGAAACTTAAGAGGAAAAATAAATAGTAGTGTGATTGGGTAAATAAACAATGTCTCCTATCTCAAAAGAACAATCACAGAATTGTGCTGAAGCTGTGCCACGTTTTCCTTCGAGAGAATAAGTGAACATAAATCTTCATTAACAGAGAGCTAGAATTGGAAATCTTAATTTTGACGTAGTTATCTAAATTATAAATAGACGCCAAGCATGAAGGAAGGAGGTCATAAGGGAATCTTTTCTCCAAGCCAAAAAAGACAAAACAAGGAAATTCTGATATGGAACTTTTAATGACACTATTTAGTAAAGGTTGAATGATAGGAACATATTTATCCTAAGAAAATTCTAGGTCAGAAGGAAGATGACGAAATATATTAATGATCTTACAATTTTGGCCTTCAACAAGGCCATTTGAACTGGAGTGATATGGCATTTTTTAATATTAAAAGATTTGCAGACGGCAACAAGATATAATTAAAGAACACCGTTCCATTGTTAGATAGAAGAGTTCCGGGAGTAGTGAAAGGACTAACCAGTCTGTCAATGAGGACCTGCGTACATGTTGTACAGTTTTGTTTGAGAGTGGGGCTAGGATGCAGAATCTGGAAAATTGGTCTATGCAGACGAACAAGTATTAGTTGCCATTGGGGTTACGGGGGAGCTTCAGAAGGTCAATGGCCAAAGTATCAAGGGATTTAGGTGAGGAATAAGTTAAGAGGGGTTTTACCGTGAATGTGACCTTTGTGGGAATGCCATGATATTTATGTAAGCATGGGTATTCTTCCATAAGGACAACCAGAAATAATGTACTCTGGCTTATGCAACTCATTTATCCTTGCCAGGGTGTGTAGCAATAGGGAAACCATGAAGACGGTTTAGCTCTTTAGGAATCAGGGCAGAAGGGACAACTAACTTATTCATTGAGTGGTGTGGTTCGTGCTTATGATTCGGTGTTGCTTGATGATACAGTATATCACAAACAAGTGCGTAGTTCAGTTAATTAGGGGTTACTTTCGAAATATCTGTAACGTTATTTTATTCCAAGAAGAATATCATACGCTTCCACAGTGAATCTGAACACTGGGCAGCTTCAATTCGTTCCTTAGGATAATTGACGTGGGTGACATAAATGACAACAACATGCCTACTGAGGGTATCAGCAACTAAATCTGCTTTACCATGAATATAATGCAAGGTTAGCATGAATTCCTGAATTGTCAGGAACAAACGAGCAAGTTTGCATGGAAGATTCTTACCAGAGAATAAATGTAAGATGGGTTGTGGTCAGCGTAAACGTGTATTTCGTATCCAAGAATGATGTCTTTAAAATACCTAAAGGCATACACTACAGCGGAAACTTCAATTTCTGTGGCTGAGTAATTTGATTCTGCTTTGTTAAGTGTGTCACTGGCGTATACAATGAGGTGGAGGTGTTTTACATGTTGTTCCATGAGAACTGCACCTAATGTTGAATAGGATGTGAAGGAAAGATTTAATTTTGGAAATGCTTGAGCAGGGGCCGTAGTTAAGGCAGTTTTGAGAGCGGCAAAGGCTCTATCATGCTCAGTGGTCCAACTAAAGGGAGTATCTTTCTTTAGTAGTGAAATGAGAAGTGCGGCTATACTGGCGTAGCCGGAAATGTAACGCTTGCAGAAACTTGAGAGGCATAAAAAGTAGCGAACGTGTTCTACTGTGTTTGGTTGAGGAAAATCAAAGAACGCTTTTGTAAGGACAGGAATTTTGAAGGGATATTATTTTTGGAATTTCGTTTTATTTTATCTATTTATTTATTTGAGTGTTGACTTGAGAGACTGGGTAGTATGGACGTCGTGACGGTTTTACTCAACCAAGAAGCAAAGTAGAAAATAGAGCCTTAATAGACCATGAATTTATTCTATTCTATGTCTGCCCATCAAGATGTGTTGGCAAAGAGCCTTACTATAATCATTGAAGAAAAACATACAATAGGAGATAGCTACAAATATATTTCAGCTGATTTTGGTTCAACTAATCTTCGAGCGACATTAGAATGTTCTCGAACATAGCGGGCGCACCGTAGCTCCGCCCACCCGTGACGTCACTGACACGTTCGGACAGAGGCGTAAACTAGGGCCATTAATTTTAAGAGTAATAGGAAAAATTCCCAACTTTCAGTTCAGGATTCCACTAGAGAAATAGTTTAGGGAGAGATTGTAGCAGCTAGGGGCTGTGTTGAGAAGCGAAATGAAGTTTTACGAAATAATACATCAGGGAGGTTAGTAGTTTACCCATAGATACGAACACAGCCGTCTCGTTTTTTGTTTGTTTTTTGTGCGCAGCTAAAATTTTAATCTGATGCCAAAAACTATCCCGATAACCGGTATGGGTACGTTCTGTAAGATTAATGAAAATAAATGTCAATATGTGAGTTAAATGATATAGTAGGTAGATAGTTATTATTATTATTAAGTTTTGAATCTGATGCCAAAAACTATCCCGATAACAGGAAAAAAAGGGTTTAAGGGAGTGTACTCCACAAACACTGCGTGGAAGGAGTTAGACGGTGTCACGCATATATACATTAGCTATGAGAGTGTAATCCTTAGAGTACAATTCTGTCTGTGATCGTTCTCTAATAAGAACACGGGGTTGAATGTAGACACAATATTGTAAGTAGACTTATACAGTGACCGGAAGGTTGGAGCGTAAATAACTACGTTTTTCCACGTGCCTGTGACCTCACTTATGATGCCCATAAGCAAAAAAAAAAAAAAAAAAACCTGTTATTAAATATCTCGCATACCCATATATTTTTCATATTGTAAGGATCAATAGATTGCCTAGCTGGAGAAAACCACAATATACTTTTGTATTTTCTTACTATATTTTTGCTTCAGTGTAATAATTAACACAGAAAACCTTCACTTATATTCTTTTACTACCCCCACTTGGGCATAGGCCTTTTCGCTACCCAGAACCAACCCTGAACGACCTGAGGAAAGGGGACGGAGTCAGACGTGAATAACAAGGAGCAGTTTCCATTTATGGTCAGATATATCCATATAGACGATTGGGTGGTGGCAGCGTATACCTTGATTTCTTATTTCCCAAATCGTTCTTATGTGGGTATCTCTGATCACTCCCATTGGAAGTGCTCTTGGTTAAACACTAATCAATCGACGGCACCACATTATTGGTGGCCGAGCGGTGGGATTTACGCTATTAACCAACCTGAAGCTCACTTATCTGTGTGTCGACTTAGACAAAGCTTGTGTACCCTGTGGATTGGCAGTACAGTCATCAGAGACAGAATATATCCCATATAGAAATAGCGGATGAGATTGTGTGGGGAAGTGACGTGTTAAGGCGTATAGCTTTGATGGAACTACACATAATTAAAGGCAGTCAGGTAAAAATGAACAATAAAACGGAATGGGAATCCAATTCGGGAGAGGAAGAAGAGACGAGAACGAGGATGGAAGATAGACCTGAATGGGAATCTAACCCAGGAGGAGGCAAAGGAACAGGTGCTACAAATGAACAGAGGGTCAGTGGAGAGCTATTAGAGATATAAGGTACGTTGAGGAACGTAATAGACATACAGGCACAGAATGCCCAATGCACACCCAAAACCCCAATAAAGAAAACCAAGGATACTCGGAGACCCAAACGGCATTCCCATACTAAAGTTGGAAGAATTACGGGGACTTGATGCCATAGCCAAGTTCCAATTATTCATTGAGTTGGTGGAGCGATGTAGCGACGATGACCAGGAAAGAATCCTGATTGCAAAGAGTAGGGCCAGCCTGGAATTAGCCGTAGTCATATACAACAATCAAAAGAGGGGAACCATCCACTCATGGGAGTCTTTTAAGACGGGGTTACAGAAGGAATTCGGCATCGAAGTTAACCTAGATCGAGCATGGCAGGACTTAGAGAACATGAGATATGACTGGATAGAGTCACCAGAAACATTCATACATAAGTTCAAGTACCATCATGCAGTACTCGAGACGAGAATCCCAAGTGAAAGCTTACCAAACCGGGACCAGACCATCAAAAGGAAGCTGTGGAATGGGTTACCCACAGGATCAAAGGAAAGGATTGAGGGATTCTTAAATGATGGTTACCCCCTTAACCACTTCCTAAATAGATTAGAGAACAAGAGGCAGTTCTTGATGATTCAAAGGGACTCGCCGGTGAACGTGTTACATGCCAAGGAGAGGAAAAACAGCTGTACCCGAGGTGATGTCGATGTAGATGAAGGGGAGGAATGCACAAGAAGGTAGCGACCGTCTCAGATACTGTCAGTACTGTCAAACAGCCTCCCATTGTTTAAAAGACTGTTGGAGGAAACCACCCCCTGGTCATTGTTTTGATTGTGGAAAGCTAAGTTGCAGGAGGGGAGACCCGAATTGCCCAGCCTCGATGAAGAGCCAATACCGCTCAAACTCCAAAGGTTCAAAATGACTGGATAACAGAAAATCAACCCCGGTGATCACTACAGAAGTAGGGGGCCAGCAACTAAGGGCATTAGTAGACACAGGGAGTGATCACACATTGGTGTCGGAGAAAGCATCTAAGATGATTGAAGGAGAACTCAACTTGCGGAGGAATCCTCCAAGATTACAAGGGGTCACAGGGAACCCGCTTAGGATAATTGGAATGATAAAAACAAAGGTTAATGTGGGTAATGCAAAGGTAGTTACACAATGGATTCCTATAGTACCAGACTCATACCTAGCTACTGACATACTATTGGGATGTGACATCTTGAATCAAGCAGATTATCATTGGAACGCCAGGAAGAGAACTCTATGCTGGGGTAGGGTATCGTATCCATTTAACACCGTCAAGAGTCAACGAGGGGAGGTCCGACAGGTACGAGAGAGCCCCATTACGCTAAATGGAAATCCGAAGCATCACTTACAAGTAGGTTTGGAGGCTCCAGTATTCTTAGAGCCATATTAGACTAGATTTACAACAGTCCCAGTGAGAGAAAAACCGGGCACAAGTCTTATAGTGTATCCCCAAGCAAGTTACAGCCATAACGGTCACCCATATTTAGTAGATGTTAGCGAAGAGAGTTCAATATACGTACCACTGATTAACAATTCTAAGAAAAGGCTGAAGTACCAGAAAGGGACTATAATAGGTTCATATGAGCTGACTAGGAACATACCCCCTCTTAGAATTAATGTGACCAGGGAAATACACAATGATCTACTACCTAGTTATGAGTCAGCAAAGTTAGAAGGTACTAGGTTAGAGAAGTTGGAAGAGAAAATAAGGGAACAAAACTGGGACCATCTTACTAACAGGGAGCAGAGAGAGCTGAACGAACTGATCCTAGAGCACGAACGGCTATTTATACTGGGAAGCAATGATCTGGGGTTAATTGAAGGTCCACCCGCTCATATACAGGTAAATAACCCTCAGCCCAGTAGAGCTCCTATATACCGTTATCCTGAACAGGCAAAGACAATTATCTCAGATATGCTAACGGATATGGAGGAAAAGGGGATTATTGAGAAATCAACGGCAGCCTGGTTATCTCCAATAGTCCTGGTGAACAAACCCGATGGCAGCAAAAGGATGTGCCTGGACTATAGGCGTGTGAATAAAAAACTGACAGCAGATGTCTACCCTTTGCCAAGACTAGATGAATTAGTAGAACAAGCCAGTGGTCATGAATATTATGTAACATTAGATATGAAGGATGCGTACTTCCAAGTCATGTTAGACAAGGAAAGCAGAGACCTCACTACCTTCAGTGATGGTGTATCATTATATAGATTTAGAAGATTGCCTTTCGGACTGAATTGTGCTCCGGCTATATTTTCGAGGCGCATGACTAAGGTATTGAAGCCCCTGTTACGGAAAGGATGGGTCAGGAATTATCTGGATGACCTTATTCTATGGGCACCCACCTTCACAGAACTAGTGAAACGACTAGGTGAATTATTCTCAGTACTGGAACAAAATGGAGTCAAATTAAATTTAAGCAAATGTCTCATCGGATTAAAACAGGTTACATTTCTAGGACATGTAGTATCAGCAAAAGGTAGTAAGCCATTACCGAAAAACGTGGATGCCATACTAATGATGAAAGCACCAAAGAATGTAAAGGAAGTGAGGAGATTCCTAGGGATGTGTGGATTTTATAGGAAGTACATACCAGATTTCGCAAAAATCGCGGTACCACTCACTAATCTTACAAAGTCAGATTCTGAATATGTATGAAACAGCAATGGCCAGGAGGTATTTGAGCACCTGAAGGAGAAGCTAACCAGTGCGCCAATACTAGCGAAAGTACGGAATGACCAATCATTCCTACTAACTACTGATGCCAGCAACACACACGTGGGGGCAGTACTGAGCCAAGTGCAGCCAGAAGGGGGCATTAAACCCATAGGATATTTCTCAAAGAAGTTAAACCCATGCGAAACGCGGTACGCGATTACAGATAAGGAGGCACTTGCAATAGTGCTAGCTTGCAGAAACTTTCACCATCACTTATGGGGGACGAAGTTCACCATTATAACAGATCACCAGCCCCTAACCAGTGTATTCAAAAAGAAAGACCAAGTCTCCACGCATGAATAGGTGGATCCTAGAGATGAGAGAATACCAGTATGAGATCCAGTATGTAAAAGGGAAAGAAAACGTTGTAGCCGACCAACTGTCGAGGCCAGTTAGAGTGATCACGAGAGTACCAGAAGCCACTTGGCTGGGATACGATAGACCCACTTTCAAGGATAAACAGAGAGTTCCACATGGTTAGAGTTAGCCAACTACTTAGAAGGAGGCACATTACCAAGTAGGAAGACGACTCTAGATCAGTTTGCATTGATAGACGACATCTTATATTATGCTAGAGAGAAATCAGATGGAAGCGTTCACTACGCACTCATAATCCCTCACAATTTGATTCAGGAAGCAATAAAACATGCACATGAGTTAACAGGTCATTTAGGGCAAAAGAAAACAATTAAACAAGCCGAGGAGCTGTTCTATTGGCCAAATTTAAAGGTAGATGTATGTAATTTTGTAAAGAAATGCATTACTTGTCAGAGGTTCAAGGGTACACAAGGGTTGTCACAGCAATACAAAGAGGTTCCCCCTGCTACAAAGGCAATGGAGAGAATAGGCATAGACCTAACGGATATGGTATCCGGGTCGCAGGGATATAGGTATATTTTGACCATAATCGATCACTACAGTAGGCTCGTTAGGTTTTTCCCATTGAGAACAAAACACCACCAACACATACTACACTCCCTAACCCAGTTCTTCGCAGACTACGGCACCCCAGAGAGCATCGTAGCAGACAATGGAGCAGAATTCACCAACATGGCTTTCAAGAAGTTGTGTGGAGAAGAGCAAATCACCCTACTCTACACCACCCCATACCACCCACAAGCAAACGGTGTAATAGAACGGATGCATCGAACGTTGAAGAGCATCCTGGCAACACTATGCCAGGGACACCCAAACAAATGGCCGGATCTACTACAAGCCTGTCAGAGGAAGATGAATGGAGCCACACACACCTCCCCTGGACATACTCCCTATTTCGGCTTCTTCGGAAGACACCCACCCCGATTGGCCGGTCATAGACTCCCAGGTGTAGAGGGAACGGAAGATGAAACAGAGGTCGCTCATCAAATCATCCGAGAAACCCACCGTAAGATGACAACGGAGTATCGGAGTGTGGCGAACCGCAGGAGAGGCGAGCAGAAGGTGGAAGTGGGATCTTTAGTATGGATCCGGAAGGAAACTGCTATACCAGGTACCTGCCGCAAGCTGAACCCCAAGTGGTAAGGGCCCTACAGAGTGGTGGGGGCATTAGCAGGACACAGTGTATACGAACTAAGAAATCCCTTCACGGGAAAGGAGACAAGGAGAGCTGCTGCTCAAGTGAAACCTTACTTTGGTTCCGAAGAGTGGTTGGTGGAGCCTGTTGAAAAAGAGTTCCACCCAGACCCGGAAGTGGAAATACTACCACCGAGGATGCGTCGTGCACCAAGATGGCTCATCGAGGAATGCTGAAGAAATCAACTGGAGCAACCCGACCAGTTGGTGCCATATCTAGTGATTTAAGGTGCTAAGATGACAGTAGTTAATTGCAATAGGAAATGTAGGGATCATATCGTGCCAGTATATGTCCAAAGAAAAACGAATGCTCGTGCAAATTAATGCAAAGGTGCCCTCAATGTTCCTATATATTGGACCATAAGGCAATGTAACCCACCTATACATTTATACATGTTTAAGGTTGAAATGTCCTAGGATTAAGGATGCATATATTTCATATGTTGTAAAAGGAATTTTCAGCAACAGCCAGGTGAAGGAACTAAATGTCAACTTAGGGGGAGGATAAAGAAGTCAATATTAGCCTAGGAGAGGGACTACAAACGATGGTTAGCGAGCACTTTCATTCGGAGTAGTATTGGAAAATGGGGAAATTCTTTAGCTCGAGTTGGGATCATGAACCCAACTCAAATTCACAATTGCCCGCTTGACAGGGGTGTAGGACTTCAGGACCTGGTGGACAATCGCCAATTGCCCAGAGGTGAGCCCACAGAAGGGGAAGTAGTTTGCCACCCATGGGGCGAATCCACAAGAGAGAGTCGTGGCTTAGCTCGGTCGTGGCGGCTATGCATGTCCAGTCAAGTATTAGGTAAGAGGTTAATTGGGGAATCCAGCCAATACAAAGGCTGATGGAAAAGTCCACGGAGATATCCACAGTAAATTGGTGTACCCCCGGGTCACCTGAGATTCGTACACCTACGAGTGTGCTGAGGGGAGAGTGCCTCGTCAAGCTATCAAAAGGATAATCGCTCTCTGATGACAGGATGGATGTTTTTTCTTTTGCAGGGGGATTTGGACCACACCAAATAGAATCCTTCACGTGATGTTGCGGAATTTTTCTTACAGGGGGGCGTAGGGCCGTGTAAGGACAGGAATTTTGAAGGGATATATTTTTTTATTTTTTTATTTTGTCTATTTATTTACTTGAGTGTTGACTTGAGAGACTGGGTAGTATGGACGTCGTGACGGTTTTACTCAACCAAGAAGCAAAGTAGAAAATAGAGCCTTAATAGACCATGAATTTATTCTATTCTATGTCTGCCCATCAAGATGTGTTGGCAAAGAGCCTTACTATAACCATTGAAGAAAAACATACAATAGGAGATAGCTACAAATATATTTCAGCTGATTTTGGTTCAACTAATCTTCGAGGCGACATTAGAATGTTCTCGAACATAGCGGGCGCACCGTAGCTCCGCCCACCCGTGACGTCACTGACACGTTCGGACAGAGGCGTAAACTAGGGCCATTAATTTTAAGAGTAATAGGAAAAATTCCCAACTTTCAGTTCAGGATTCCACTAGAGAAATAGTTTAGGGAGAGATTGTAGCAGCTAGGGGCTGTGTTGAGAAGCGAAATGAAGTTTTACGAAATAATACAACAGGGAGGTTAGTAGTTTACCCATAGATACGAACACATAGCCGTCTTGTTTTTTTGTTTTTGTTTTTTTGTGCGCAGCTAAAATTTTAATCTGAGGTCACAGGCACGTGGAAAAATGTAGTTATTTACGCTCCAACCTTCCGGTCACTGTATAAGTCTACTTACAATATTGTGTCTACATTCAACCCCGTGTTCTTATTAGAGAACGATCACAGACAGAATTGTACTCTAAGGATTACACTCTCATAGCTAATGTATATATGCGTGAAACCGTCCAACCCCTTCCACGCAGTGTTTGTGGAGTACACTCCCTTAAACCCTTTTTTTTCCTGTTATCGGGGTAGTTTTTGGCATCAGATTCAAAACTTAATAATAATAATAACTATCTACCTACTATATCTGCACTATATCATTTAACTCACATATTGACATTTATTTTCATTAATCTTACAGAACGTACCCATACCGGTTATCGGGATAGTTTTTGGCATCAGAAATACCGTTTTCCATATAGAAGCATACTTACATATGCCAAAGTCTTTTTTCCCCTTACACGGGGGGTAGCCAAAAAAAAAGCATAGAAACCACTCCCAACCCATTTCATTTCCCATATATTCCACTCCCCTCCACCCTCCTCCCTCCCTCCTATCTTAGTACCTCCTGGATGACGGGTCATCCCTGCATCCTGTCCACTGCCCTGGGTCAGAAGCATTGTCGCAAGACACAGCACATCCACAGCAAGGCCGCTTCATAAATTCGGCGACCCCCCTCTCCGTCCCCTCATGCCGAAAGGGAGAAGACGGGGAGAAATCCCTTCGGGCTGCGTCATTTTTTTTTGTTTATTTTTTTCATACATACTTCCTCAATCCCCATCCCCCACCCACTCCCCTCATGCATCACAGCCTCAACTATACACAACCCTTCTCCATTCACCCCTATCTTCTGTTCTTTCCCGTCCTTCCTCTACAGACATTCTTCTCTTTTGTAAAGCCCCTTTCACCCCATCCATCCATCTCATCCTAGGACGCCCCTTCATATTCACTCCTTCCACCTCCGCCTTCTACACTTCTTTTACTAATCTTTCTTCACTCATTCTTTCCATGTGTCCAAACCATCCCAATACTCTTTTATCAACCGTATCTCCCAGCTCCCTTTCCACCCCTGTTCTCCTCCTCAACTCCTCATTTCTCACTCTATCCAGCCTAGTAACCCCTATCATACTTCTCAGACATTTCATCTCAAACACATTCAAACTCTTTCTCTCTTTCTCTCTCATGTTCCATGTTTCTGCCCCGTACATTGCTGTTGGCACAATCACTCCTTCATAAAACCTCCTCTTAGCATCCATTCCCAGATGTCTATTTCTCATTACACTTTTTAATCCACCAAGGCATTTATTCACTTCTCTTAATCTACATTTTACCTCCACTCCCACACAACACATACACAACAGAATACGTCACAAACAAAACACACTACACCACACTACACGATGAACACCATACAGTGTACTACGCGCAGAACACCACACACCACACACAACACACAACACACCGCACACATAACACTCCGCAGACCTACACACTCGCGCTCACGTGTCTCTCACAAAGCGCGCGCGCGCACGCACACACACACACACACACACACACACACACACACACACACACACACACACACACACACACACACACACACACACAAACACACAAACAAACAAACACACACACACACATACACACACACACACACACACACACACACACACACACACACACACACACACACACACACACACACACACACACACACACACACACACACACACAAACATGCGCGCACATAAAGTTATTTCTCCTACACATGACTTCCTCGTCTATTTTGATTCACGTTATTGTGCTGAGGCATACCTGGATATACATATTTAGAATACTATACAAATTTCTATTTTAGTGTCTGTCCTCTTGTTCAGTTAGAAAAAATATACATATACACTCAGGCAGCTGTAGTGGCAGTGACATGAAAAATAAATTCGGTTAAATGGTGAGGTGAAAAGCAAGCAACCTCCTGCAAGACTCCTGGCAATTTCCTCTTATTGCAGCCATTGGGGTCAGGAAACTCGCTTGCATTTGTTGGAGGAAAGTCATTAAGGTTGTTATCAATCTCTTGACCATCTTCCCCTTTTCAGAACCGCTGTTTGTCTAACTCTCTAGTCATGTTTTTTTTTTCTCAGTTTTATTTATCTCTCCTCCCTCTCCCTCTTCGTCTTGCTCTCTTTTGCTGTTTTTCTTTTTCTCTGCTCGCTTTCTCCTCCAGCTTCACATTTTATGTCTTCATCTCGTCTCCAGCTTCTTCTTGAAGTATTTTTATTGCCAAATTTATCTTTGTCGAAACCTAGCGTGTGCGACTGCCATTTTCCTTTAAATATTCTCGTATATCCTTGTATTTCCATTTTTTTCCAGATGTCCTCTCAATATCACATTCCCTGATTTTTTCAAAGTAATATATATATATAAATATATATATATATATATATATATATATATATATATATATATATATATATATATATATATATATATATATATATATATATATATATATATAGATATATAGTGTGTATATTTAAGACAGATTGAACATTTTTAGAAGCTCTGCCAAGGTCTTCGAACCCTGACCTGTGCGTGCATAGTCACAAAGTCAAGACGCTCAGTCGCTAGCGTCTTGGCTTCGTGATTATGCACGCACAGGTCAGGGTTCGAATCCCTTGGAAGAGCTTCTAAATATATATATATGTGTATCTACACACACACACACACACACACACACACACACACACACACACACACACACACACACACACACACACACACACACACACATATATATATATATATATATATATATATATATATACAGGTATTTATATGTGTGTGTACTTTTTCTATTTTTGTGTCTTCGTCCTCTTGTTTTCATCGTCTTCGTCATCTTCGTTCTCCTTTATTTCTATGTTCTGCGCCTACTATATTTTCTTCGTAGCCATTTTTTTTTTTTCGTCATCCTTTTCGTTTTATTTTTTTTTTCTCCTCTACCATATTCATCGCTGCATACTTCCTTTTTTTCTGCTTCCTGTATATTTATTGTTTTCTTTCACATGTTCTTTCTGTTTGCCATCACTTTTTTCTTTACAATTCATTCTTCTTCATGAAAATTTGGAAGCCTTTTCCTTTTCAGTTCGTTCTCTCTTAATCTGTTATAATCATCCACGGTTCGTTTTTATCTTAATTTTCTGTTCTTCCCTTATCACTGCCACTGCACATCACCAACATTAGTCTCTCTCTCTCTCTCTCTCTCTCTCTCTCTCTCTCTCACACACACACACACAAACACACACACACACACACACACACACACACACACACACACACACACACACACACACACACACACACACACATACTCACTCACACACACACACACACACACACACACACACACACACACACACAGACACACACACACACACACACACACACACACACACACACACACACACACACACACACACACACACACACACACACACACACACACACACTGAGCCTCTTCATATTAGTCTTTTTGTATACATATGCGTTTTCTTTAATCAGGGGCAAAGTAGCAAATTCTATCCTGACTGTTTTGCTTCTGAGTTCGGATGGACTTGCGTACACATATTATACAGCAAAATACATTCCATATATGTTTGACTTTAACAATGAAATAATTTTCAAGTAAAACATCTATGCATACCTTTAAAAAAAAGAATGAATAATAGGAAGGAAAACCACCTCAGGATTGTCACTGTCGAGGAAGAGATTTAAAACGGCCTAGAATCCTCCTGGAAATGCGCATCGATTTGCGAGGTGGACATCTGGTTCTTCCAAAGCCGCCTCTGCCTCCTTCAATTCCTTCCCGAAATTCGAGACTGGAGATATCGCCACAAGCATTTAATGTCTTTTGTTGCCATGTCACTGTCCTGGAGCTGTCAGTTGTGAAGAGCAGCAAATGGTAATTATAGAGGGGGTGATGAGGAGCATACGCCAGGGGGATCTTAGCTGCATCCGGAGCCATCACCTTTGCTCTGTTATGCGCTTAGACTCTTGGGGCAAGAAATAAACAATCACTGGTGGGAACTGGAGAGGCGTACGATATTTGAACCTACAAATAAATGATGGTGAAACCACCATGCTTCCCGTTACGCCACCAGTGCACATAATCATTGAGATTTTTGCATCGCAAGAAAAGAATCAAAACGTTAATTATCGATCATATATATATATATATATATATATATATATATATATATATATATATATATATATATATATATGTATATATATATATATAAATTGTATTCTTTGTGTCTTTCGTTTGGAAACAATGTGATAAATTCCATGAAGTTTCGTGTCTATTCATTTGTGGAGAGAAAATGAAAAATTTTGAATTACTGTGTTCATTCAATGAAATAGAAATAATGGATTTTGGGCATAATTATCGAATAATTGAACTGTCAGAATTGAAAGAACCACTGACAATTTGATATATTGGATAAATCTTATTAATCCCCTTTTAGCTGTTATCCAGTAAGCCACACAATTAAAACATAGTAAACAATATGAATTAAATTTTGTTTTAACTACAGTTGGATTATTTATGTTTAATTCAGTGAAAATTATCACTTGAATAGAAGCCTCATAATAAAATCTTTAGAGGGAATATACACGTTCATATTCCAGAGGAGCTTTGTTCTGATAAGAAATAGAGCTTAAGAAGGAAAGAGAGGTAGAAGGAAATATATTTTTTCTTTCTTATCAGTATAGAGTTAGGTGTAGGGCCAGTTTCTTAGATCTTTTTTTTTATTCTTGTATATGCCACCGTCTTTATGGTCATTGCACACACACACCCTACCAATCATATTTACTCCTTAGAAAAAGAAAAAAAAATCTGACAAAGCGCAAATAATTCTAAACAGGTTTGAGTTAGATCATCTGGGTAGATTTTATTTTGATACATACAACTACCAAGGCTTTTTCCTCCTTACAAGGGAGGTAGCCAAAAAGGAAAATCATTCCCATCCATTCCATCCCTAAATACACTCCACACACCCCTCCACCCTCCCTCTTATCTTAGCACCTCCTGGATGACGGGTCATCCCTGCACCTTGTCCACTGCCCTGGGTCAGAAGCATTGTCGCAAGACACAGCACATCCACAACAAGGCCGCTTCATTAAATAGGCGGCCCTCCCTTTTCCGTCCCCCCATGCATAAAAGGAGAAGACGGGGAGAAATCCCTTTGGGCTGCGTCAAATTTTGCTCACACATACTACCTCATCAACCATCCCCCCGCCCATTCCACCTCATGCATCACAACATCATTCATATACAACCATTCTCCAGGGACCTAGAATATGCCTACTTATCTACTATAGTATTTCATGGTACAAGAAAGGTGAATCTTATTTCTTATCATGGAGCAGGAAATTTGTAGTGTGTCCATGTGGCCCTTCAAAGACAGTTGTATTATTATATTTCTAAACCATTAGACTACTGAATGAGTTTCTTTATTAAAAAAAAAAAGTCAACTGCTAACTTGGAACCGGTATAGGTGGTTGTAGCGCCAGGAATAAAACTAAAAAAGCATTAGGTTTCATTGCTAGGACGGTTACGAATAGAAGTGCAGAAGTAATTATCAAACTTTATCTGTCATTAGACTCATACTTAACTATGCGATACAGTTTTAGTCCCCGTCCTATAGAATGGACATCAATTCACTAGAATCAATACAAAAGAGAATGACCAAAATGATCCATGGGCTCAGAAATTTACATAAGAGGATAGGATGAGACACCTTAACCTACACTCTCTGGAAAGACGCAGAGTGCGGGGTGATATAATAGAGGTGTTCAAGTGGATCAAAGGGTTTAACAAGGGCGACGCAAACAAGATAATCGTATTAAGACAGCAGGGCAGGAGTCACAGTAATAAAATTAAATTGGACAAATACAGATTTAAGAAGGAAATAGGTAAGAACTAGTTTACTAATAGAGTGTTCAACAAATGGAATAGACACAGTAACCATATGGTAAGCGCTGAAACTATCGGTTGTTTTAAGGAACGGTTAGACAACTTTATGGATGGGAATGACAGGTGGCAATGGGCATGGAACAGTCTAGTGTATGCCTAATGGTCTCTTGCAGTTTCATTCATTCGTATGTTCTTATGTAAAATGTTCCTTATTTGGATTCACTAAACTTTACCTAATGCTGCCACCAGCTACAACTTAAATGTGCCTTTTAAGTTGCAGCACATACAAAAGAAAGATTCCAGTGGATAAGATGATAAGGTAGCGACTCTTGGGGTGACGCAGGGACAATTTTGAAAAATCTAGGCTAAGAATGGTCAATGCATACGATTTTAAAGAATAGACAATGGCATATGGTCAAGTGCAATTTATTTTGAGAGAAACTCATGAATAAAGTCATTACAATCCTAGCTAGATCACAAGAACAATATACAGTATATTCATTATCCTATAGCGGTTGAATTCAATATACTGCAGTCCTAATTATGACATATTCAGTATCGTTAAATGATTTGGGCTTCTTCAATGTCCACTGCTATTCCAAATGGATTTCATCTTATACCTACCACCTGAGACAGACGGAGTGAGGACCGATACGAAATTAGGGTTTCGCCTAATTCAGAGCGGTAATGTTAATTTTTCTTTGCAGTATTACTCTTCACTTCAATTTACTCTTCACCAGATTAGTTGGGTTAACTTCAATTTTTTTTATTCTTTCGAATTCGTTAATGTCTATTCATTATCGCTTAACAAAGATCCTGTATCCTTTATTAGTAAAGTCAACCAAGATCTTGACTCTTGTTAATGGTACTATATAGTTTAGATTTATCATATGTATGTACAGTAGACAACCATTTCTTAGCTAAATTAGCTTTTTATGGTTAAATATGTTTGTTGTACTGTACATTGTAATAAACTCTGCTGGGGGCAAGACATGATATATTACATGATATATTAAATCTGAATTTTTTGTTGTTGTACCACCAACCATTGGTTGAATGTTTCTTTTGCTCTCTCTCTCATTCAGGTATAGTATGGTACTTCAATAGGAATCATATAAGCACTCATAACAAAAACACGTATAGTCTGCTCCCTTTCATGATGTCTTGAAAGTTCTATTCATTAACATGGCGCAATGCTCTGAAATGGTTTGATACACCATTGTCATCATGTCGAACGATTTTTATTTAGGCTAAATAATTATTTAGAAACTATTTTGGTAATAACACTAGAGACAACTTTATCTTACTTTCATATGTCTGAAAAAAATTAAATTTAACTAAAATTGTTGGATATTTAATCTAGTGCAAGGTCTAATTCAGTGTCTTTCTTTTTCGCCCGATCACACATTCCCTTCTCTCTCTCTCTCTCTCTCTCTCTCTCTCTCTCTCTCTCTCTCTCTCTCTCTCTCTCTCTCTCTGTCTCTCTCTCTCTCTCTCTGTCTCTCTCTCTCTCTCTCTCTCTCTCTCTCTCTCTCTCTCTCTCTCTCTCTCTCTCTCTCTCTTTCTATATACATATATATATATATATATATATATATATATATATATATATATACAGTATATATATACATATATATATATATATATATACATCCTTTCTCCCGAACCCCTCACTTTCTATTTCCCTTTTTGTACTCTTTCGGCTTTACTGTCTTCCTCTCTTCTATTCCCCCTATTCCCTTTCTCCCTCTCTCCAACTTTCCCTCTCCTCATTTTTTCGACCCTTCTCCCTCTAGCCACTCATTCTTCTACTACTTGTCCCCCTCTCTCCTGTCCTCTTTTCCTCGCTTTCTTTTACTCACCCTCTGTCCCTCTACCACCCTCGCTTTATTCCTCATGCTTTTTCTACGAGTCGTGTCCATGGTTATGGGAATCGCCTTGTATACTGCAACTCACTTATAATTCTTGCTTCATATTTATTGTACTCTTAGTCCTGATCTGGCCAAGATGTGATATTCTGCCTAGAACCATCCTCCCTGCTATCAGAGAGGTGTTAGATTCATCAGGTTAGACCAAGTTCTTCCCATTTTCACACGATTTTTTTTTTCAATCTTAAAAGATTCAAAGCTGTTGTGAATATATATTTATCTTTAATAATTTCGATTTTAATATCTCAATTTAATTTTTTTTTCGAAAATAAAGTTTATATTATACGGGAGAAACTCTAATAGTTTATGTTTGAATGAATATTTTGATACAATGTTTTCCTTTTTCCTCGCTAACAAGGTAATGTATCCACTTGACTGATAAAATTCGGCATATTTCTTAGTTTCCTACTAAAATACAACGTCTAATTCCAGTTATACGTTAAATAATTATTTTTCAGTTATCAAGAACCTTGTTGCTAATTTGACACCTTTCAAGAATGTTATATAGGCTAATACTCAACGATTTTAGTTGTCATTAGGGTTAGTATAATGAATGGCTTAGGATTTTTCGATTATCCCTTTCAGCAGAGTGACGATGATGATAAACTTTATTAAGGGTACTACTAAACAGTTTTCTAACAAAGAATGATTGTATAGTATATCACATTTCATGAAAAAAATATTTCCGTCGTTCTTCAATACTTGTTCCGTTCATGAACTACCCGCCAAACAAATACACTCTTAAGAGAGACGTTGACTAAAGATCATTTTGCATAAATATATTTCCCAATTTCAGTACCAGGAATTCACTCACCCAGTTATTTTGTTCTTCGCTAGCATTCGTCCTTTCTTCTTTGTTCCTGTTATTAATGTGACCACTACCCATGGCACTTTTGATATGCTATAGTAGACCATGAACGGGTTTACCATTATTTCGTACCAATAAACCATAGTATAAAAAGCATCTACGCGTCCGTTTCCGTCAAAGGCAAATCCTCTTGTTGAATTTGTCCTCTATCAATTCTGCACGTTTGTGCGATCAAGATTTTTTTTTTCGAACACTTTCAACAATAATGATGTCCCATTGTCATTCAGATAACAAAGCGCAGGGGCACCTACAGCTAAGTTGTTAAGGCTATTGAATATGCAATTGAATACTCTAATCCTCATCGCACTATTAAGTGTTTATTTGAATTATGATCTGTTGGAAATTACATTAACGAGCATTAATATGATTTTTAAATGAGTGCTTTAGACAGATGATTTTCGTAATTGAGAAAAATATCATCAATATCAATTAAAAATATATTACAGGCTCATCAACTGCGAGAAAACATTTACGCCATTTAGACAAAATATGTGACCCATATCCAAAATATGTGTTTACCAAGAAAATATTTAAAACAAAAACCACGAAGTTGAATAATAAAACTTTGCAGTATTTAGATGAGCATTTCTTTTTTCAACTAAAAAGAAGCATGTATGCATTTACACAAATACACAAACACGCACACGTATACAAACACACACAGACATACACACACACACACACACACACACACACACACACACACACACACACACACACACACACACACACACACACACACACAAACACAAACACAAACACACACACACAAACACACACACACACAAAACACACACACACACACACACACACACAAACACACACACACACACACACACACACACACACACACACACACACACACACACACACACACACACATACACACACACACACACACACACACACACACACACACACATGAAATATAAGAGAGGAAGAGAAAAGGATTTTGAATGTGTTTGAGATGAAATGTCTGAGAAGTATGATAGGGGTTACTAGGCTAGATAGAGTGAGAAATGAGGAGGTGAGGAGAAAAACAGGGGTGAAAAGAGAGTTGGAAGATAGGGTTGATGAAAGAGTACTGGAATGGTTTTGATATTATGGAAAGAAGAATGAGTGAAGAAAGACTAGTAAAAGAGGTTTGAAGAGGTTTGGAAGGCAGAGGTGGAAGGAGTAAACATGAGGGGCCGACCTAGGAGGAGATGGATGGATGGGGTAAAAGAGGCATAGGGAAAGGGGGGAATGTCTGTTGAGGAAGGACTGGAGAGGAGAAAAGATAGGGGTAAATGGAGAAGGATTGTGTATGGATGATGCTGTGATGCATGAAGTGAGTGGGTTGGGGATAGGGGGTGAGGGAATATGTAAGAGAAATAGATTAACGCAGCCCGAAGGGATTTCTCCCCGTCTTCTCCTTTTCTGCATGAGGGGCCGGAGACGGTGGTCACCGAATTAATGAAGCGGCTTTGCTGTAGATGGGCTGTGCCTTGCGACACTGCTTCTGACCCAGGGCTGTGGACAAGATGCAGGTTTGGCCCTCATCCAGGAGGTGCCAAGATAAGAGGGAGGGAAGATGGTGGAGGGGAGTAGAGTATGTAGGGGATGGAATGGGTGGGAATGATTTCTATGCCTTTGTTTTTGGGCTACCTCCCTTGTAAGGGAAAATAAGCCTTAGTATATGTATGTACGTATACATACATATATATACATATATATATATGTATATATATATATATATATATATATCTTTATATATATAAATATATATATATATATATATATATATATATATATATATATACATATTAGTATGAATAGGCAGTAAGTTTTCTTGTAGACAGGTTCGATTGAAGACAAGAGCTAATTCAATATCCACTATCTTCTTAGTGACTTTCTAAATTTTCCGAATAGTTTGTATCTTGAAGGGAGGTCAAACACAAAGCTTCCCAGATCACTGGTGTTATCATACCGAAAAACATTACACAAATTTTAAATACGAGCTTTCTGTTGAATCATACAACCATCTTCAGGTATGTAAGAATAAATGTACAAAGCAGAAGTTTAAATAAGAGTAAATGAAGGAACTTGGAAAATTAGGTCGTAGCTAGGCGTCAGGTACTGGACGGAGGTGAGGTCTTCGCTTCAGCGGGATGTAGCTGGACATCAGATCACTATAGCCGGACGTTCGGTCTTTGTTGCCACTCTGTCTGTCTGTATATTAATGATAGGTGTGTATTGTGTAATGTAGACTCTTTCCAAGATGTGTAGTTTCTTGTTGTTGTTGCATTGTTTAAGTATTTTTGTATTGTTAACTAAATCTTGTCTGTTTGGAGTTTTGTTTTGTGTTTGTATCATGTGTTTGCGTACACTTCCTTGACGGGCGTGCATTGTGAGTCTCCTTCTCACAGAGGTAGTGGTAACACCAATATAAGGAGTATTGGGGAGAAGTTTGCAACCTTCTTCGTGGTAAGTGAATTGGTACACCACATTAGTCTGTTTGAGGAGAGAGTTGTGTTTAGTCATATTATTTCTCATTATAAGGTTAGAGACTTTTGCGTTATTGTAGTATATGATGAAGGTTGATTTGTCGTGTGGATTGATGCATGCTATGTTACGTACAAGGATGTCTTTGAGAAAAAAGTTCGTCTGTTTTGTATGCTGGTGTCATTTGGCTTTTGTAATAAACTGTGTGTTTGGAATGTGTGTTGTTTTGTCCGTGTTGTGTTGTGTTGCGGGTGATAGAAAGTCTCGTCTCTTTGTCAATGAGAAAGTTGGGAAAACCGTTGTTAATGAGAATTTGTTTAACGAGCGT
Source organism: Oratosquilla oratoria (assembly GCF_046742065.1). NCBI lineage: Eukaryota > Metazoa > Arthropoda > Malacostraca > Stomatopoda > Squillidae > Oratosquilla > Oratosquilla oratoria. Next base: position 45,433,901 of record NC_134784.1, on the reverse strand, counting down.
TATTTCGAAGTGAAATTTTTCCCAAGAAGAGCAGTCCTTATATGCGCGTCGAAGGTATGCTCGAATGACGCTAAGTTTGTAACGTTGGGGGCACTCACTTGCTGCATTGAAGCATCTTCCGGTGTCAGTCTTTTTCCTGTAAACAGTGGTCGTGTATTTGTTGTCTTCAGAATGGATGAGGACGTCAAGGAAGAGAATTTTGTTGTGTATATTGAGTTCGTATGTGAAGTATATAAATATATATATATATATATATATATATATATATATATATATATATATATATATATATATATATATATATATATATGTGTGTGTGTGTGTGTGTGTGTGTGTGTGTGTGTGTGTGTGTGTGTGTGTGTGTGTGTGTGTGTGTGTGTGTGTGTGTGTGTGTGTGTGTGTGTGTGTGTGTGTGTGTGTGTGTGTGTGTGTGTGTGTGTGTGTGTGTGTGTGTTTGTTTGTGTGTGAATAGCTGGATTCCAGGAACCATGTTGAAAGAAAGCAAACACTGGACTCGACTATATAAGTTTAATCCTACGTTTCGAACAATGTCCGTGGTTCATCGTTAGGAATATCCAGTATAAGTGAAGGGAAATCAATATAAATGGCAAGCACGCTACACCGGGATACGTAGGTCTCCCAAGTTCACCGTTACTCCTAATAAGATACACTCTTCTCCATGTTGGACAGCTGTTCACATAGTTACACAAATCATAACGTGAATAAATGTCATACAAACAAGACTAATAATTACAATTGCAAATATAACAAAAACCTAGGTGACATACTCATCCAGTCAGACTGTTTTATTACAACCCGTCACCCATAATGAAATAAAACAAAACAGAAAATAACTAAAATAATAAATGAATGAATAAATTAATTGATAGATATAAAATAACAAGGTTTTCCAATCTACGCTGGGATATGATCCCAAGTTGAAAATTACTCTCCAGAAAATGCAATCACCTCCAGGTTGGACACCCGTGCTCAGATATACTGACATCATAATAAGAATAGAATTCAAGAAAACAACAACAACGACAACTAAGACCTAAAAATGTAAATGACAACCTAGTAGACATAGCCATCCAGTCATATACCAAAATAGAAGAGGTCATCAAATGCCCACAAGAAATAATGCCTAGACACATAAATACCAAGTAGAAAGCTATCTGTCTCTATACCGAGATCTTTCCCCCCCCACCCCGTATAAGGGAGGTAGCCAAGTCAGAGGCACGTACCTATTCCCATCCATTTCACACCCATCTACCACCCCCTCCACCATTCCCATCTCAGCTCCTCATGGATGACGGGTCATCCCTGCATCCGCCAACTGCCTTGGGTCAAACGCGATGGAGCAAAACATAGTAAATAACTAAAAAATGTAAAAAATGGAACTCAGAAATGAATCAACCAAAAGGCTAAAGCAATAATCCCTCACCCCAGTACATTGAATCCTGCTGTACAAACTACAAACAAACATGGAAAGGGGAGGGGGACACAGAGACGCACAAAAGAATAAACATACCTAAGTTACAAAAAGTAAACACAAAGAACACAAAAATTTATATATATATATATATATATATATATATATGTATATATATGTATATATATATATATATGTATATATATATATATATATATATATATATATATATATGTGTGTGTGTGTGTGTGTGTGTGTGTGTGTGTGTGTGTGTGTGTGTGTGTGTGTGTGTGTGTGTGTGTGTGTGTGTGTGTGTGTGTGTGTGTATATATATATATATATATATATATATATACATATATATATATGTATGTATGTATATATGAATAAGGTAAAACAAAATAGATAGATAAATAGACAAATATATAATATATAAGTATATAGATAAATGAATAAGATAAAAAAATAAATAATAAACAAATAAAAGAATAAATCAATAAATTGATAAATGAATAAATAAATAATAGATAAATAGATGAATAAATAAATAAATAGATAATTATATAAATAGATAAATAAATAAATGAATAAATACATCAGTGTATATGGGAGGAATATTACTCTAATACTATACAAGGAACACTTAGGAACAGTAATAGGAATGACACATTTCCATGTGTAGCGACGATCTACTGAGAATTGGAAGATGAGCCTATATACTGTATGTGTGCGCGTGTATGATTACGTACCTATATGTATTTATTCATGCCTTCGTATTCAGAACGATTTGTTCCACAATTTTTCGTTTGTTTCCATTGGGAGACCGCTTTTCCTCTAAACGTGTCTTTTCCCCTTTTCTTTGTGAACAAAACTTTTCTGTTCGTTCAGGCCTTCGCTTGTTTTTTTTCTAGTCCGTAAGCTTACTGTATCGATCTAAGAAATAGTTTCTTTGTTTTTAATCAATTCCTTCCTCCCTTTTCATTTCACAAGTAATAATAATGTTCAATTTTCCTTTGTTTTTTTATGTACTGCACAGGATTTTGTGTTAATTTTTTGTCTTAGCCACCTTTTTTTTTTTTTTTAGAGGAACCATGGGGCAGGGTGTAACCTGACAGGGGTGACTGGAACCAGAAAGGAGACAGTCAGAGACAAACTTTTTCAAAAGACAGACGTCTACGAGTGACCATCGCTTCCACCAGCTGGAGCTATCGCCACAAGCTGGCGCAACCCTTAGTATTACGTCACAAGCTGACGTGAATATTAATCACCTCCACCAGCTGGAATTATCGCCACAAGCTGGCACAATCCTCAGTGTAAAGTCACGAGTTGACGTAAGTATTCATCACCCAGATTACTTCTATTAGTTCTAGAAAATCTGCCCAAAACGGAACCGGAGCCAGGTCGTCGGAGCCACTTTTTCTCCTCCTCCCCCTCCGTCTGCTGCCCAGAATTTACACAACCTAGCCCCATACCGGGATTGGATTTATCCTGCGGTAAGCACCCTACCTTCTTTGTTCCTCTATTAAGTCCTGCCTTTTTCGTAATAGACTAATTTTGAACATAAAATCCTTTGCAGTGCAATAACCGTAATAATTGTATAACCGGTGTTATCTCTTGTTATTTGTGCAATCCAAATGTTCTTCGGTCTAGACACTTCGGGACCTATAGGTCGATTATTACTTAAGTCAGTGAGTTGACGTATAATTTCAAACCTAGACCTAGCCAGGCATTTCAATTTTGCCATTCCAGTCAAACATTTGAATCTCCTTTTGTTAAATTCTACGCCACACGCTACGCCACACGCTACACCACACGCTACGCCACGCGTCACGCCACGCGTCACGCCACGCGTCACGCCACGCGTCACGTCACACGTCACGTCACGTCACACGTCATGTCGCGCTCCTTGTTTACGACTAAATATAAATATATAGATGGGTAGGTGGTAGCTGGCCAAGATAGTTTAGATCACAAGGAACACGAACAAACTTTATACATATAGTTTTTACTTCACATTTGGTGGTGAATGAGACTAGTGTTTCTCAAATATGTGACCTTTATTATTGATATATTATTACTTCAGAGTCAAAATAATGACTGTGCTGTGTACGGGTGTGCGGGTGTGGGAGGCTGGACTTAATTAATAGACACCGACCTTGTATGAATCCTGGTTGCAGTTCCAACTGTAACCTCTGATCGTTGAACGAATCACTTGTACATAGCTTTAGGCTAGATTGATATATAATAGTTTAGAGCTCTGACAACTTTAACTGAATACTTTTGAGTGTCCGAGCAGACTGTACTTGACTTAGATGTTGGCTAGGAAGAAAGCTCTTCATGATATAAGCTCCTCCTACAACTAATTTTGATTTGCTAAAAATCTCTGTATGGGAGAAATGGCCAATGGGGACACGTGAGAAACATACGCCTCTTCTAAGTTCCCGCCTTACGTAAACAAGGCTCAATTCATACGGGGGTCAGAGATCACGAATCCATTACAGAAAGGACGACCTCACGAGACAAAGTGTTATGGGCTGATAAGGTACCCAGCACGCGATGACGAAAACTAGTATCACTAGTATCACTAGGTACCCAGCGCGCGACGCGATGACGAAAACTAGTATCACTAGTATCACTGTCTAGTGGTGATGATGCCGTCGTCAAACCAATCACCACAGTCACACGTCACGTCACGTCACACGCCACATGTCACGTCACGTCACACGTCACGTCACACGTCACGTCACACGTCACGTCACACGTAACGTCACGTCACACCGTCATCACATCACACCGTCGTCACATCACATCACATCACACCGTCGTCGCATCACATCACATCACGACACGTCAATTTCACGTCGCGTTCTCCTCTCGACCCCAGTCTAACCCACTTAGTGATTTCAATCTTTGGTTCACATTCTTGCCGATTGTTTTTCTATTAGGCCTGAACGTTTATGCTAATTTCGATTTCCAGCTTGGAGCCACGGGGTTCCGGTCTTACTTATCCAACGAATCCACCTTCCGAGGACTTCCAGCCAGGTTTCTCCGTCACCTCCTTACAAGACAATTTTCAATATTTTATGAAATATCCTGTTAACACCATTAAGAATTATATGTGTATATTTTGTGCATTCACACATGCTATTTTCTTGTTCCTTCTATATTGTGTACCTCATCCATATTGCGACCTAGTGGTCCTCGGTCATGACAGAACTGGCGCCCAGAACTCTGTAAAAGTACATAATATTATGAATTTTATTTTACCCTAAATTGCTCCAGTGGGTCTATAATGGCCTAGTATTCTTCCAATCTCCTCCCACTGTGTCTATCCGAGCCTCGCGACGATTCAGCTCGTCGCCGTCACACCTTGACTTTCTTGAAAATGAATCTAAAAATGGTTGAAATAACGATTGAAACGATTTGTATATTCTTCTGTAAGATCAGTTAGAGTTCAAGGTCAGCCGGCGGCGGTGCTCGGCAGCTTGCAGGAGTGTTTGTCGATCGTTCTCTTCCTTGGTGAGGATCTGGTAATAACCAGTGATCAGTTTGATCACCCATTCCGCTGCATCATTGGTCACTGCCAAATGGTGGACGGTCTCCTTCTCCTGGTTGTACCCCTCGTTTTCCTTTCAGCTGAGCACAGGAGATTGGACAAACGAAGCATCCAACTTCAGTGCTGTGAAGGAGAAAGTGACTCCTTTATGACAAGGTGACTCAAAATCACCGAAGATGGGTCTTGGGGCGCTGTCATCCATCGCTTCTTGTCGAGGTCTTTGTCAATGGCCAGCTTCTCCACTATCTAGGTCTTCTCCTCGATCGTGACTTTGTCTCTGAACAAGGCAAGGCCGACGAGGTCTGTCCCTAAATACCAAAAGTGCCGCTTAAAGGTACAGACAGACTGGTGACGACGATGGCCAAGCGATAGACATGACCTTGACTTTCTGATCCGGGCAAGAGTTTCCCGTCCCATTGAAGGATGATAACCGCTTCGTACTCCTGTACTCGGTTATGATAATCCTTGACGGATGCTTCCACTGTCTCATCCCGCAACAGTTTCCGGACTCTGTGAATGGATGAGGTGGACAGGCTCAGCATTCCCTGGTCTGCAGAGTTGACAGAAAAGGCGTGGTGGGCCTCGCGAAGTGTAAACTTGATCCTGTCAGCCGCTGCTGCCAGCTCCTTCGTGATCTTGAGCCTTTTTGGAGGAGAAGCAGAAGCAACGGCTCCTCCCCTAAGAGGAGAGTTGTTGGTAGGCAAAGAAATTGATGAAGAAGCGGTGGTGGAACTCCCGTTCGCCAACTCAACCGTCTCTTCCCTCTCCGAAGTCTCCACCAACTCCTTCTCCTTCCCCCTTCTCTCAGCAGCCAGCCTCTCATGTTTCCTAGACTCTTTTGCCACGATCTCCTTGTCAGGAGTCCTCATGACCATTTTCCTTTGGTCCCTTTGGTTGTCAAGGAAGTTCTTGTCCTCCTGGTTGAGGTGGATCATGGAGGAAGAAGTGGCAGGGGCTGCGATGTCAAATAATGACGACAAGTGTCCCCGAAAGAGGGCGTCGGAGACCTTGTCCCCCTCGGATTGACGTTTTTCGCCTTCTTACGGACTTCGCACTTCCCGACGAGGGATTCCAGTTT
>NC_134784.1:45417835-45422835 GCF_046742065.1 Oratosquilla oratoria | reverse complement strand
TTCACCGCAGCCGAGTGGCAGGCACTGACCGTCAAGGAAGCCTTGGACTCTATCAGTGGCATCGCCCTCCAGGCGACCAACCAGGCAGCCGACTGGTGCAGGTTCTTCACCGCTCGCCAGGAACGCAACGAGCCCATAAGTGAGTACTTTACTCGGTCTGCTCAGTGTGGAGCGGATTGCGAATTTAAGTGCCCCCATTGTGACAGTAGCTTGTCTGAGTACATGCTGCTCCGTAAGCTAGTGAGTGGTTTGGAGAGTGTTGGTTTAAAAGAGGAGGTATTTCGCAAATGTGATTCGTTCAAGGATACAGATTCCTTGCGTAAGTTTTGTGTGGCGTTCGAGGCGGCTCATAAGGACGCCGCTCCCCCAGGTCTGGACGGTAATCTTGGGCGTGAGACGCTAACGCCAACGGCGGCGGTGACTCCGCAGCCATGCGCACCGCAAGAGGATCTCCAGCCACAGGTCGCTGGGAACCGCCCACCACCCCACAAGCCCCACTGTGGCAACTGTGGGGGCAAACACATGCCAAGGAAAGGCATGTGTCCTGCGGAGACGCTGACATGCTACGGGTGCGGCAAGACCGGTCATCTACGTCGCCTGTGCAGGAAGAGTAAAAAAGCAGCTGCGATGGAGGGGGAAGCCTCCGGTATAGTAATTGCAGCCGCAGGGAAAGCCCAGAGCCAGCCGTGTATTTGGGTGACCGTCAGCGACACACGGAAGGAGACATCGGCCAGGATCCGAGTGGTACCGGACACAGGAGCCCAGGTGTGCGTTGCGGGACCAGGCCTGCTAGACGCCCTGGGCGTTGATACGAAATCGCTAGTGAGCCGGGGCAGCCTGCGTGACGTAGTGAATGTGAGCCTGAAACCCATGGGCGCAGTTACCTGTCGCATGCAACGTGGCAGCAGGTTCACGACGCAAGAGGTCTTCGTCGTGAAGATCGCCTCCCGTTGCTACATTTCCTTACAGGCCTGTAAGGATCTGGGTTTGGTACACCCTAACTTCCCGCACCAGCCCGCAGTTGCAGCATCGGCTGCCACCGAGTCAACTGACGGCGCACTGCCGCTGCCGCGGCCTACCTCAGTCCCGTTCACCTTACTAGAAGAAAATGTGCCACAGCTAGAGAACTGGCTTCTCCGCCATTTTTCCGGGTCAACGTTCAACACTGACAGGAGCCCTCTGCCAGTAATGGAAGGTGAGCCACATGCCATCCACCTGCTCCCGGACGCCAAGCCCTACGCCTGCCATACACCGGCTACGGTGCCGAAACACTGGGAGGCGGTGGTGAAGAAGCAGCTGGACGAGGACGTGAGGAAGGGAATCTTGGAGCCGGTACTAGTTGGAGAGGCAACAGAATGGTGCGCAAGGATGGTGGTGGTCGCGAAGAAGTCGGGCCAACCGAGACGCACCATCGACTACCAGAAACTCAATGCCGCCTGCAGGAGAGAGACCCACCACACTCCTACACCGTTTGACATGGTATCTGGCATCCCACGCCACACCTACAAGACAACAGCAGATGCTCACTGGGGCTTCCATCAGGTAGAGCTACAGGAAGCCAGCAAAAGGCTTACTACCTTCATCACACCTTGGGGCAGGTATAGGTACTGTAGAACCCCCATGGGCCACTGTGCTGCTCCGGATGCCTATACCAGAAGGTACGACGACGCCATCGCTGGGATCCCAAGAAAATTCAAGTGTGTGGACGATACCCTACTGTACGACGCCAGCGTGGAAGACGCCTTCTGGCACACGTATGATTTTCTGGAGACATGTGCCATGAAAGGTGTGACCCTGAAACCAGAAAAATTCAGGTTTTGTAGAAGGCAGGTGGACTTTGTGGGCTTTCATGTAGGCTGGGACGCCTACAAGCCCACGGAAGAAAGACTGGCCGCCATCAGGAACTTTGACATGCCTGTCGAACCATCTATAACAGACATACGCTCCTGGCATGGGTTCGTCAACCAGCTGGCACCTTTCCTAGCCACCGCTCCAGTCATGGAGCCATTCCGGGAGTTACTACGGTGACCACAGGGGAGGAAAGTCTACTGGGACGAAAACCTACAGGAAAAGTTTCGGCAAGCCAAAGAAGTAGTCTGCAAGCTCGCCAAAGAAGGCCTAACATATTATGACAAGGACAGACCTACGGTGGTAGTGACGGACTGGAGCAAGGTGGGCATTGGCATTGTCATTCTACAGCAATACTGCCCCTGCCCCCTGAGAGAGGCTCCCTTCTGCTGCAAGAGCGGGTGGCGCTTGGCGCTGTGTGGCAGCCGTCACCTAACACCCGCGGAGGCAGGTTACGCACCGGTGGAGGGCTCTGGCTGTCGCATGGTGCCTCCGTAAAGCTCGCTTTTTCCTGCTTGGATGCCCCAATTTCCTCATAATCACCGACCACCGTCCGCTAGTGAAGCTCCTGAGTGAACCCGAGACTGTTTGCCCTGAAGGAGAAAACGCTGCAATATAGGTTCCAGATCAAGTACCTCCCAGGTAAGCGCAACTCTGCAGCCGATTTCTTGTCCCGTTACCCAGCGCTCTGTGCACCACCGGACGTCATAGATGAAGAGATGGCCAACGACATGGAAGCTGCTGTAGCGGCCGCAACAGTGGCGGTGCTCGACAGCGATGACCAAATAGCCCTGGAGAACTCGGCAGTGGTGCAGGCCGCCGCCGATGACCCAGACTATCAGCTACTCATCGCTAAAGTGACAGCAGGAGATTGGCACCCACAACGGGCTCAAGAGCTGACAGTCGAACGGGCGTGCAGAGGCGGCAGTCAAGTCTGCCAAGAGGCTACTTCGCGACAACACAGGCGTCGGAGGGAGCCTTGACACCGACAGAGCAGCTATGGCGTTACTGCAGTACTAACACGCCTCTACGCGGGGTGAACAAGTCACCAGCGCAGCTGGCTATGGGCAGGCAGCTGCGGGACGGTGTCCCCGTCCACAGGCAACACTACAAAGTGGACATCCACTGGCGACACGCCCTCCGGACAAGGGAGCGTGAGGCAGTACGGCAACAGGAAGCATGGGTTGGGAAACAAGGCACACCCAGATCGCTGCCCCCATTAGCTTGGTACCCGTGTGTTTGTGCAAGACCAGTCCACGAAGCTGTGGGACAGACGAGGCGTGGTCAGTGAAATCCTGCCGCATCGTCAATATACAGTCAAACTTGAGGGAAGTGGACGACTGACGCTACGCAACCGCAGGCATCTGCGAGCCGTAAGAGACTCATCACAACTCACAACACGGACAAACCCAAGCTCTCCTCCTCCACCAACTCCTCGACTCCACACACAGCAAGAGACGGTGGATCGCCCACGGCGTCGTGTCAAACAACCGGCATGGATGGCGGACTTTATTACCACACCCTCACATTAGATATATGCGTGTATATCTGTTTGTATTTACGTGTGCATTTTTGTACAGCTACAGGTTTTTTTTTTTTTCTTGGTTCATCTTATACCTTGTAAGATAATCTGATTAAATTTACATTCCTTTATGTTCATATTCGTGAATGTTACTGCAGTCAGATACTACACTGTCCATACATTGTGAATGCCATGTACATGTATTATCTTGGGGGGAGATGTACGATATGTACGATATGTTGGGCCGACATATCGGCAACGCGCAAGCCGTTGTCGGCGCTGCCGCGCACTGTCGGGGCAGTACACTGTAGACCATGCCACAATAAAGTATATTGTACAGTATGCATGTATATATGTATGCATGTATATATGTATGCATGTATATATGTATGCATGTATATATGTATGCATGTATATATGTATGCATGTATATATGTATGCATGTATATATGTATGCATGTATATATGTATGCATGTATATATGTATGCATGTATATATGTATGCATGTATATATGTATGCATGTATATATGTATGCATGTATATATGTATGCATGTATATATGTATGCATGTATATATGTATGCATGTATATGTGTATGCATGTATATGTGTATGCATGTATATGTGTATGCATGTATATGTGTATGCATGTATATGTGTATGCATGTATATGTGTATGCATGTATATGTGTATGCATGTATATGTGTATGCATGTATATGTGTATGCATGTATATGTGTATGCATGTATATGTGTATGCATGTATATGTGTATGCATGTATATGTGTATGCATGTATATATGTATGCATGTATATGTGTATGCATGTATATGTGTATGCATGTATATGTGTATGCATGTATATGTATGCATGTATATGTGTATGCATGTATATGTGTATGCATGTATATGTGTATGCATGTATATGTGTATGCATGTATATGTGTATGCATGTATATGTGTATGCATGTATATGTGTATGCATGTATATGTGTATGCATGTATATGTGTATGCATGTATATGTGTATGCATGTATGTGTATGCATGCCTATCTGTATGCATGTATATGTGTATGCATGTATATGTGTATGCATGTATATGTGTATGCATGTATATGTGTATGCATGTATATGTGTATGCATGTATATGTGTATGCATGTATATGTGTATGCATGTATATGTGTATGCATGTATATGTGTATGCATGTATATGTGTATGCATGTATATGTGTATGCATGTATATGTGTATGCATGTATATGTGTATGCATGTATATGTGTATGCATGTATATGTGTATGCATGTATATATGTATGCATGTATATATGTATGCATGTATATATGTATGCATGTATATATGTATGCATGTATATATGTATGCATGTATATATGTATGCATGTATATATGTATGCATGTATATATGTATGCATGTATATATGTATGCATGTATATATGTATGCATGTATATATGTATGCATGTATATATGTATGCATGTATGTATGCATGTATGTATGCATTTATATATGTATGCATGTATATATGTATGCATGTATATATGTATGCATGTATATATGTATGCATGTATATATGTATGCATGTATATATGTATGCATGCATATATGTATGCA
>NC_134784.1:45410335-45412835 GCF_046742065.1 Oratosquilla oratoria | reverse complement strand
TTTTATCCGGAATAGATGAGAGAAAGACGAAGAGTCGGAGATGGAAAGTGAAAATAGCAGTTTTGACGGAGAAATGCAACGAAATACAAGGATCCGCATTTTGGATTCCGTTGGGATACACATCATGCAATTTCATCATTCTGAGAAATGAACGAGTACAGTTTGTTAATTAATCAAGGCCGCCTTCTGGACGATGTCTTAACTGAAAAGATCCTTCCATTCACAACTATTGAACGCATGAAATTGATATATAGAGGTTAGATAACTGAGGCTTGTGCGATAGAATTTTTTTTATTTCAGCATAAGAAACTCAGAAATGTACATAACTACCACATAAAAGTTATATATAAAGATTATATAACTAATGCTTGTGCGACAGACATATTTTTTATCCTAGCATTATAGATATAATTAGTCATCTTTTCAAAAGACAATAGATTTGTGAATTCACACAACCTTCATAATTATTTTCGGTATATATTAAACTTTCTCTTCATATGTGATATATCAAGTAAGCACATTTACGTAGAAAATAACGCCCGCATAAATTACTAATTTCTCAATGGCTAAGGAATTAAGAAAACAGCGCGAGTAAAAAAATGACTTATTTGCTCCCGACCTGAACCAGCTGTCGTTCGTACTGCCACCAACACAATCCTCTCTTTGCTTTCCTCTTTTACCTCTCCTTTTCTTCTTGCTGTTTCTCATTCTGTTTTTCTAATTATCGTTCCACTATTTATTGCTTTTCCGTTTCCCTCTCCTCCTGCTTTTTTCCTTCTTGACCTCCTCTGCCTGTCTCTCCTATTCATTTTCATTCTCCTATTTCTTTTACTGCCTTTCTTCTTCATCTCCTCTTCCCACTCCTCTTCCAACTCCGACATTCAAATTTCTTCTCCCCTTCCTCCTTATCATCTTCCTCATTGCCTTCATAACACAGACACATACATACATACACACTACTACAAACATTAAAACACACACACATACATACACACACACACACACACACACACACACACACACACACACACACACACACACACACACACACATACATACATACACACACACACACACACAAACACACAAACACATACACAAACACGCAAACACACACACACACATACACACAAACACATACACAAACACGCAAACACACACACACACACACACAAACACATACACACAGCATATACGTATACATATACATATACATATACATATACATATACATATACATATACATATACATATACATATACATATACATATACATATACATATATATATACATATACATATACGTAAGTGGGAGTAGAGAAAAAAACACAATTTAGAAAATGGTAATAATACCGTTAGCTCAGTCGGTGCTCGAACCAAGAGAGCTAGATCAACTCCAAGTTTGATACTTTTGAAGATCAGTCGGTACAGCATTGCCCTGGCGTCATGCAAGGCCTCAGTTCGAGCCCAAAGGTAACTGTCGGGAATTATTTGTAATGATATACGCCGTCACTGGCAATTCACATCAGTTCTTTACAACGACGAAACCCCTCAAGGTTTCATACCAGTTTCACCACCGTCTATGTGTTGAGTTCGGGTCTCTGTGAAAGTTAGGTAAGGACAGCAGTTAACAGTCTACCTGGAATCTTCGGGAGTTATATAAACTCGAAGTTAAAGAATTTTTTAAACTCAGCCGGTAAAGCATTGGCCTGGCGTCAAGCTCAGCAAGTAAATCATCGGCCTGGCGTCAAGTGAGGCCTCGGTTCGAGACCCGAGGCGACTGTAAGGAAATATATGATGTATACATATGCATATACTCGTACATATACATATACATACACACGTATATTCACACATATGAATACTTAATATTCATATATGCAAACACATATTCATCTCAATTCATTTCCCTTTATACATTCATGCATGTAGTATAATAACTGCAAAATACACATAAAGCTGTACATTCATTTACTTGTACACGTTCTTTTACTTGCTCCTTTCCTCTTACGAATATTTAGATACATATTCAAATATATTTATGCAGCCATGCCTTTGAAAAGTGAATATATATAAGCCACCAGTGTTAATTGAATATTTATTAAATGTCTGATTTGTCTCTGGTTAAAAAGAATCATCATAAACTATTGATGAAGTATGACAGTGACTTGTAGGTGTCATTGTTTACTAGGAAGCCAATTGTATTTGAAATGGTGCAACATTATGGTAACGCCGGGCCATGTATTTAAAGCAGAGTAATCACGGTATTCATTTGTTACAGACTGAACCAGGTATGTTTTTCGAATACGAAAAAGAAAGAAAATTTTCTAATTATTTATAACCAAAATAAAATGTCGTGTAGTACAGTAGTGAAAGTTATATATGTATTTATGTATATATATATAATACATATATATATATATATATATATATATACATACTCCATTCAATAAGTAATGAGAAAACGTCAGGAAAGACATTGAATATGATTTGATCAAAA
>NC_134784.1:45395335-45402835 GCF_046742065.1 Oratosquilla oratoria | reverse complement strand
AACGCTGATTGGTCGCTGGATTCTTCTTCTGATCCCGACCTGAGCGAACCTTCTTTTGAAGATAGTCAAATCTGTCAGCGCAGTTGACTTCAACCAATATATATATATATATATATATATATATATATATATATATATATATATATGTTGAGACATTCTGACAGGTTGATGTAAGCGGAATAGGAAACACAGGAGTCTTAGTCTTGAGTTTATTCCTGACTAGTTTCGCAGGTATGCTTTTTCAAAGGAATATGAAAAAGCATACCTGCGAAACTATTCAGGAATAAACTCAAGACTAAGACTCCTGTGTTTCCTATTCCGCTTACATAAATATATATATATATATATATATATATATATATATATATATATATATATACATAGATATAAAATAAAATGAAAGGTGACCGAACGTTTTCGTCTGTTTAAGACATTTTCAAAGGTATAGAGTAAGGTAGAACTGACATTATATATATATTAGGGGTGAATTAGGACAGGTTCAATAGTGACCTCACTCTCTCAGCACTACCGGACGGCTGACCCGGCTACTGTCAACAATTTAACATGTTACAAAGTTATCTAATTTATACATTCCCATACTCATATTCATGTTGTTCTCAAATGAAGCTTTTATATAACATGATTCTATAATATTCCTCTTCTTAATGTCCTTATTTAAGACAATTTTTTTTGTGTTATCCCAATTAATGCAATGATTAAAATCCCTTAAATTTAAAAAAAAAAAAAAAAAAAAAAAAATGAAACTTGCCCTGTTCTGATGTTATATTTATGTTGGTTTATTCTCAATTTTAAATCCTTGCCTGTTTGTCCAATATAATTAAAGTTACAATTTTTGCAAGGGACACTATAAACACAGCCTTCATTACAAGCAGGTGATTTTTTAACCAATCTGTTTTTAACAGTGTTGTTATTTTTAAAGACAACTTGGACACCAAATTTATTAAAAGTATGGGTTAAACTAACAAAATTTTGATGGAAAGGGAGGGTTAAAATATTCCCCCCCTAATGTATATAAAATGTCAGTGCTACCTTCCTCTGTGTATTCCTTTTCAGTAGTACAAAGTGGGAGGAGGATGGTATCTTAGATAGCAACCTCTTACAAAGAAAAAGAAACTTGGGAAGGAGAAAATATCACTACCCTCAGTCTCTAATGACTCAAGAATGAAAAGAGGTCGGGTCAGGGTGAGGGGAAGGATACCTATTAACAATTTGTTTTGTATAAAAAGGCTTTGATGTAAGCAGGAAAAATCTAGCCCAATAGCTTGTGTTTGTGAAAACCAAACAAAAGATGAAGCGGATCACAGGAATGTTTTACGCATCTACTCCGTGATATTATGAGTTGATGTGGAGGGGGTCGCCGTATGATGAAAAGTTTGGGGAAACCAACTTCAGCTGCCGAAACGTGTGGAATATCAACTGTATCTAGTTGCATTGCGATTGATTCTTGCAGTGTGGTGGAGAGGAGAGAGGTAGGTGACTCTTCATTTCCAATGGTACTGGGATAGGAGGGTAGTGGTAGAAATTTTTTGTGGTGTATGTGTGTTTTGAATCATGAACGAACTTATATAAGTTTTTTCTATTTACAAAAATTCAACACTTGTACTGAAGTGCAATAACCAGTCATTTTTGTTCATAGCATTAGGGTGACAAGTATAGTTTATGTATAGATATTTTGTTCGATAAATCGTTGGACCAGACTACAGATACTCGAATACAAAAAGGAGCTCAGACCATTAATCTATTAGAAATACACAGAATAACCGCTATCAACCAGAGAAAAAAAATCAGACTTAACACTTATATTGAAGAGGGCAAAGTACAGAAAATAAAGTTATAGTTTGATAACTAACTCAGTAAGGATATTTTTAACCGAAACAAGTGCCAGTAAACATGAATCGATTATAGCCCCGGACCCGGATACAGGAAGCACTCTGTAACTTGCAACATTGTGCGACATATTTCCGACTTCCTTACGCTGTCAAAGAGATTTGCGTTCATTAATACACTGTAAGCACCAACATGGGCAAAGTTGAGCTAACTAATGCCACCATTCACGCGAACGTATGAGAGGCACTCTGGGAGAATATCTTGGCTAATCATAACGCGTGCAGCGTCATGTTAGATTTCTTTGATCAGCGTTTACCTCATATTTTTTTTTTTGTAACATTATAACAACATATACTTGTAAGCTAGATAAGAACTTTCTAATGCATTCAAACATGTCTATATTTCTGAAAATCAACATGTCCTAGAATTTCTAGCTAATATGTTATCTTATCAAAAAGTAAATAAGGAATTCTAACCCTTTGACTGCGTTATAATACCTCAACAACTATTTTAGTAGCTACCGAATGATTCAACACCAGAAGAAAATGATGTAGGCAAAGAGTATTCTACAACTAGGTTGTAAAAAATACGCATCTCTCATTCAAGTGTGATTGGCAACGTCTTCTTGAAGCAAATAATGAAACAGAAAGAATTTCTGGATCAAGAAAATGTAGACTAACTTCAAAGTTATAATAATGTCACACGGAAAGAATATTAGGTCTGGTTCCTACTTTAGTAACTTTCATCACTTTTTAGATTGATCATCTCAAAATACACGCGTGTGTAAGCGTATATATATGTATATATATATATATATATATATATATATATAAATATATATATATATATACATGCATATGTAAATATATATATATATATATTCATATATATATATACATATATGTCTGTATATATATATGAATATATTTGATATATATACATGCACATATATACCGAATGTATATATATATATATACATATATATTATACATATATATACATATATATATATACATATATAATATATATATATATACATGCATACATACATGTACCAAGGCTTTTTCCCCCTTACAAGGGAGGTAGCCAAAAAGGGAAAGGCATATACATATATATATATATATATATATATATATATATATACATATGTATATATATATATATATGTGTGTGTGTGTGGGTGTGTGTGTGTGTCGTGTGTGTGTGTGTGTGTGTGTGTGTGTGTGTGTGTGTGTGTGTGTGTGTGTGTGTGTGTGTGTGTGTGTGTGTGTGTGTGTGTGTTTGTGTGTATGTGTGTGTGTGTATGTGTATGTGTATGTGTGTGTGTGTGTGTGTGTGTGTGTGTGTGTGTGTGTGTGTGTGTGTGTGTATGTGTGTGTGTGTGTGTGTGTGTGTGTGTGTGTGTGTGTGTGTGTGTGTGTGTGTGTGTGTGTGTGTGTGTGTGTGTGTGTGTGTGTGTGTGTGTCTATATATGAGTCTACCGTTTTACAAAAAAAATTCACAATCTTTGCAAGCTGTATGCGTTAGCTTGATTTTTTATGTCAATAACTGTTCTGGGTAGGTTCTATATCTTTCCCACAAAAATTCTGGTTTTCCCAATATTTTTTTTTTAATGACCACCAAAATAGGCTAATTTTCCCATTTAACCTCTAAAGTTCCCCATAACATACATTGTGATGTATCTTTTTAATTTTTTTCGGGTCAATAAGATAATTTCTGTGCTTAGAAAGGGCGTATTTTAATTTCTTACTCATGTAATTGGCAAAGAACACAATTTATCATTATCATTATTCATAACATAGTGGAAAAATTACTTCCCCATTCATGATTCGTTGCAGAATGATATTTGCATTTGCTTTCTGTATTAAGAAAATGAAACTCTGTTACCTTTTAATGACTAAATAGAAACACCAACACATTAAAATGAAAAATACAACAATAAAATATTCTTAAAACTCATATACAAAATCATTCATAGCCAGTTCACTACCAAGTAAGAAATTGTTATCAGTATTTAACTGCCTAGTTTTGCCAGTGTACTCTTATTGAAGTCAGGGAACCGTTTTTGATGGCACTCCTGAGTTTCATCAAAACTTTTGTCAATATATCTTGACATAAGCTGTATGCCTCTCTCCGCCAAATCATTGACTACCTTGGCTGTTTGCACAAATTTTCTTTAAGATTTTGTATAATCTTCATTTTGAGGCCAGTTGTAAACTGGACTTTTCAGCCACTGTTTGTTTGCCAGGTGGTTAATGTTTAGCAGTTTAATTATCAGCCATGATTTTTTAGAAATACTTTCTGGAAATATCACATTCTGCAAATCTCCCACTTGTATGTCTGGAAAATCTGGTTTCCCTTGTGGAATTGTTTCAGGAACCTGACATTTGGAAAGAGCCTTTCCCATATCTTGCCTGATATCATCATGAAGTCCCTTATTTGCAAGGGCAAACACAATCAGTTGTGGTGTCAAGTACCACATGTGCCTACCATATGATAGACGCGTTTCAACCACTTTGGGTTGGTCATTTGAGCACTTCTGTATGTTTTGTAAGAATTTAAAGTCATTTCTTGGTGCTGCTGCACTTAGAGGAGATTTAAGGTGTGCTTGCCCATAAAATAAGCCAACAAACTTTGCCATGATTTTTATGGAACTTCTCTCCTGATTATTCAACTGAAACTGATTGCTAAGGAGCTCAAGTTTCAATATACCTTGGCTCATTCATCTGGCGTGGTGGTTATGACCAGGTTGCTTGATTTGGAAGTTTTTAACAGCCCTACCCAGCCAGACAATGATCAATTACACATGCTCCTTATAATCCCATCTTGGGAATGGTCGTGAGAGCAGGTGCCCACTGAAGAACTGTGTCAGCTCTTTCATTCAAGAACTTGTTTTTATTATTCCAGTGATATTTGACAAGTTCGTATAATCTATAGTCATCTTTTAACCTCCTAAACATTCTGACGCCTGGATCTTTTGTTACCCAGTGACTATTAACGGTTACATGCTTAGCATGTAAATCATATACATCAAGTCTACAGGCTAACCAAAGAATGACATGTCCAATGTTGTTTTCAAACAAGGTAGCAACACCTTGCCATATGCCAGTGTTGGCCCACGTTGAGTTAAATACCATGCCTGCTATTGTCTCACCTAAATTCCAGTCTTGAATTGCTCTAGTCAGAAATTTTTCTTGCTCTGACCCTGTCCCAATGGGAATCTCTGTTATTTCCATGTTTCACCTTCATAATTTTTCCATCCCAATGAATAAATGCACCATCTGGAATTTCTATTTTGTCTTTTATAAGTTGAATTTTTTTTGCTTGGTTTTGCATACTAACTTTGCACCAGCAGGACGGGGCCATCAAAGAACATTACACAAGATATCACAACCAGACTATTGACAGAGGCACCTGGATTCAACTTTTTCTCTCTTGTTTGTCAGTCATATGACTACAAAATCGAAATACTCCATTTTAAAGCTTAAAAATGTAATTATTGACCCCAAGAACCAGTAAAAGGATATATCATCCAATATATTACGGGGATTTTTAAAGGTTGAAAGCACAAAAATAGCCTATTTATGTGGGAAAAATCTAAAACCTTTCAGAACAGTTACTGACATCAAACCTGAAGCTAAAGCACATAGCTTGTAGATTGTGAAGCTCTTTTGAAAAACGGTACACCCTAATGCTTGAATGGCAACAGTGAGTGTAGTGATAACTATAAGAGGGGTGTACTTAGAGCCACGGCTTTAAAGCGGAGTAATCACGATATTAATTTGTTGCAGACTGAATCAGGTATGTCTTTCGAATACGAAAAAGAAAGAAAAATTATTACCGATCCTAAAATGAGGATCTAACGAGAAACGTACAAGTGGGTGAGTCTAGGCTCTAGCGATCATCAAGAAATATATGGGAAGAACTGAATTATACGTCTAACTTTCTAGTGCCTGACTTCAGAAGAACCAATTTAAAGAAGTTAATAGTATAGTGAGATCGGGTACGCCGTCAGCCCAGAGGTTATTAGCGAAGTCAGGTGTCTAGACTAAGGTCGAGTCACTGAGAGTAATATGCGTTCAACAGTTCAGGTCACATAAAAGCCTGAGGTCAACAACGAGGTCAACGGTGTAGATGAAGTGTATAGTGCCCGCAGAGTAAATCTATTTCCCTCAAAACAATAAGGTCGAATACTAATACTCCCAAATGGATGAAGGATAGGCTGAAAAACTAAATTGGAATGAAAATAAATTAATAAAAAAAAAACGTGAAACATACCTTGGATAAAGTATAACAGTATGGCTATATTGGTTAAAAAGAATACAGGAACAACGTAACATAACTACAAAATTTAGGTTAAAAAAAAAAAAAAAAAAGATCCAACCCAAAGTGCTTCTTGCATCACTATAGGACAAAATATAAGGAAAAGATAGGCCCAATTAAAAACGACGATGATGCCTTTATAGACTATGAGGAAAAGTAAGCAAGGAGTTTAATAAATATTTTCTAAAGGTATTTACAAATTAGAGGTTAGAATTCGTACCTGATTGATACCCGATCTTCTGTGGGAATGAGGGAAGTGGACTAACTAATAGCAGCATTAGTAGGGAAGAAGTAATCAAACAGGTTGATACATTTAAAGCTACAAAATACCCAGGTCAAGAAGAATTTTTCCCCTAGAGTGCATAAAAAATGTAAACTTGAAATCATTAACCAGGTAACGAAAATATTTAGTAAGTCGGTAAGCACTGGATTCGTGCCTTTTTCTGAGGGACAGGAAAACATTGTTTCTGTTCTAAAAAAAAAAAAAAAATTGTCAAAGCAAAAAAAAAAAAAAAAAAAAAATAGGGCAGTCAAGTTGACTTCGGTTATAGATAAACTGCTAGAATCAATAATAGATATAAGAATCAGATCACATCGAGAGACAATTTGATTCGTGATTCAAAACATAAATTCACCAGGGATAAGTTATATGCCAGTAGTCTTATGTAATTTTACACTAATATATACAAGGCTTCAAATAACAAAGATGGTTACGACGTTGTTTACCTTTACTTTAGCAAAGTATTTGACAAGGGACACCACCAGAAACTACTAGATAAAGTCATAGACCATGGCATAGAAGGCAAAGTGTTTGAATGCATTAGAGCATAGATCAATGACAGAAAACAGTAACGATGTAAAATCTAAATGGGGAAGTTTTGCTAGTGGAGTTTCACTGGGCTCAGTTTTAGGTATTTTAATAAAATTTTTGACCAGTGTAAACAGTCGTGGACGAACTGGCGGTAGTTCTGTTGAGAGGAAAGGGATGAGTATTTCCATTACCTACTCGCTATATCTTCTTTAAACTTTTTAACATTTTCACTAGGGAAGTTGTAGCACCCTGACTATACCTACCCCAGCTCGTGACGTACCAATATGTGGGCAGGCTCCAAACATTGAAGCTCATCGTGCTGCTAATACACACAACTACTGATCATCTTGGGCATCCTATATCTTTGGAAAGCAGTTGTTGTGGCCAAGTGTGTGCACTTGCTAAAGTGCACGACTTCTTCTATACCTAAACCTTTGCGAAGGCTTCTTTATCCTCTTACGAGTATTGGGGATAAGGTTGTCATCTTTATTTTCGAAAGACCACAAAAAATGTGTTTG
>NC_134784.1:45375834-45380834 GCF_046742065.1 Oratosquilla oratoria | reverse complement strand
AAAAGGAGGTCAAAGAGCAGTTGCAAGTAGTGACCGAAAAAGTGGCAGAGTCAGTCAAAGAAACAGACCTCACTGAAATAAAAAATCAATGGAAACAAGAACAGGAAAATCAAGAAATATCTTTCAGAGAATAATTAAAAAAGCAGATGGAGGAAAATACAAAAGAAACAGTTATGAAAGTAATTAAAGAAAAGGAAAATTGGGTGAGAGATACAGTTGACAAAGGTAAGTGTATTGTGGTCCATGGTATCCTGGAAAAGCATGATACGTATAGATACCAGAGAGAAAAGGAGGAGAAGGAATTAGCTAAGGAAATTCTGAAAGAAATACAGGATGAAGGTCAGAATCTCGATAAAGAAATCGACGAAATTTACAGGATAGGCAAATATTCACAAGAAAAACATCATATACCTCTGAAAATAAAACTAAGAACACAAATGATAGCAGAGGAGGTATTATCGAAAGCGGTCAAACTGGCAAACAGCGAGAAATTAAAATATATAAGGATACAAAAGGAAATGAGTGATGATGAAAAAGAGAAAGACAAAGCGCTCAGAATTGAAGCCAATGATCGGAATGAGAAGAGAACAGAGTCGGAAAAAACGAGTTTTATTGGAGAGTGCTGGACTTCAGACTGAAAAAATGGTACATAAAAAAATGGAAACTTAAACCAAAAAATAAAATAAAATATGAAAATAAAAGTGGAATCAACAAACTAAGTGACTATCTAGAAACATAAAAACTTGATATCATGGGCATAGTAGAGACAAAATTGAAAGGACTGCTATCAATAAGCATAGTGGAACATAGTCTATACAACCACTGGGTGAAAAATAGAACAGACAAGCAAGGAAGAGGTGTCATGATATTGACCAAAAAGGGTCTAAATATGACAAAGATTATTAAAGACCAAGGCAATGTAGAAGTAATTATGATTAAAATTACAAACAAAAAGATGAAAAGCAGAACATTTGTAGCAATGTATGTACCACCAAAAACCCATGTGTGGTCGGACAGCGAACATCCTAAATTACTGGAAGATACAATGAATGTACTAAACGAGTTACTGAAAGAGGGTGGAAATATAGTAATCATGGGCGATTTCAATGCAAAAGATATAATTTGGGAAGAAATGATAGTTAAAGGGGATGATGAACTTTGGAGCAATATTCTACTGGATATGACCATCGAATACACCCTAACGTAATGGGTTAAGGAAAATACTAGGTATAGCAACAACGAGGAACCATCGAAACTAGACTTAATATTAACTTCTGAACTAGATATTGTGAACAAAATGGTGTATAAAACACCAGTTGGAAAGAGTGACCATATACTAATAGAGCTTGAATTAAAAGAAGAGAACAATGTAGATAGGAATGAAAAACATATAGAAGGAAGATTTATGTACAACAAAATGGATTTTGTGAAACTAAGAATTTTTTCCGAAACAGAAACTGGGATAAATTCTCTAAAGAGGAAACAAAGATGGAAGACAAATGGAACATATTCAAAGAAAAGTACAAAGAAGGAATTAATAAATATGTACAAAAAAAAAGAGATTTATATATAATGTTGGTTCAACAAAAGGTGTAATGAGGCTAGAGCCAGTAGAGACAAAGCCTGGAAAAAAATGAAAAAGATAGAAAAACATCTAAATAGTAAACATATGTAGAAATTAGGAACGAATATGTGAATATACGCAGGAAAGAAAAAGAGAATATGAAAGGGATATCATAGACAAATGTAAGGATCAACCTAAACTCTTTTACAGATATGTAATTGACAAACTAAAGGATAAGCATGAAATAGTGAAACTGCGTGAAGGAGATAAAGAATACATAGATGACACAGAGATGGCAAAAGTTATGATCAGACACTTCAGGTCTGTTTTCACAATTGAGAGCGCACAATCTTGGGAAGATAGACAACAAGAAAGATCACCCATGATGAAAGAAATAAAGATAACACAAAAAGAAATAAGAGACCAAATAAAAAGCCTCGATGTCAGAAAATCGCACGGACCAGATGAAATTGCAAATTGGATACTGAAAGAGTGTATAGATGAACTGGCAGACAAACTATGCAAGATAATTGACTTCTCATTCAAAGAGGGAAAGGTGCCGCAAGATTGGAAAGGTACAAACATAGTACCATTATATAATGGAGGAAATAGGGAAGATCCCACAAACTTCAGACCAGTATCCCTTACAAGCACAATAGCAAAAATATGCGAAAAGGTCATCTGGAAGAAATGGATCAAATACTTGGAAGATAATAAAATAATAAACCCCAAACAAATTGGCTTTAGATGTGGAAGATCGTGCACCACAAGCATAATCTGCTTTCACTCGAGATTTATTGAGATAATACAAGAAAAGGATGGATGGGCAGATTGCACCTTCTTGGATTTGCAGAAAGCATTTGATAAAGTACCACACAAAAAATTAATAAGTACAATTTAAAAAATAGGAGGAATTCAAGGCAAACTGTTGGATTGGGTGAAGGATTTCTTAACTGGGAGAAAAATGAGTGGTACTTAGAGACGAAAATTTGAAATGGGAAGATGTGAAAAGTGGCGTCCCACAAGGCTCTGTTTTAGCTCTTTTAATGTTTGCCATATACATAAATGATATGGATGAAGGAGTAAATTGTTATACGACCTTTTTTGCTGACGATGCCAAATTATTCAAGAGAGTAAGAACAGAAGAAAATTGCAGATCGCTGCAAGATGACCTGGATAAAATATGGGAATGGAGTCGGAGATATGAGATGAACTTCAAAATAAAAAAAATGTAGCATAATGGAATTTGGAAAAATTAGAAATAGAGTTTCGGGACAATATAAAATTGGAAACAAAGAAGACAAAAAGTAAACTCAGAGAGGGACCTAGGATTAATCATCTCAAGTGACTTGACACCTGACAAACATGCAAATAAATTATTTGGAGAGACTTACAACTTATTAAGATCAATGAAAGTGGCCTTCGACTACATAGATGAAGAGATGGTTAAAAAAAAATAATTGTTACACTGATAAGACCGAAATTAGAATATGCTGTATCAATGTGGGCACCTAGCAGAAAAAAGAACATAAGAATATTAGAAAGAATTCAAAGAGCAGCGACAAAAATAGCATCCATACTGTCAAGTCTGACATATGAACAAAGATTGGAGAAATTACAGTTGTCAACAATAGAACAGAGAAGGGGAAGAGGCGATTTGTTGACCATTTTCAGAATTATAAAAGGGATGGAAGTTCTCGATAGAGACGACTTATTAAAGTTGGGTGGAAGAGAAACAAGAGGACACGAAAAGAAACTAAAGAAAGACAGTTACAGAAGAGACCTGAAAAATAGCTTCCCTCATTAATTGCTCGATGTCTGGAACAAACTAAACAGAGAGACAGTGAATGCTAGAATTATACACGATTTTAAGAACAAACTGGATGTGGAGAGATACGAAAACGACCACTACGAGCATAGCTCTCGTCCCGTATAATACAACTAGATAAATAAATACAACTAGGTAAACACACACACACACACACACACACACACACACACACACACACACACACACACACACACACACACACACACACACACACACACACACACACACACACACACACACACACACACACACACACACACACACACACACACACACACACACACACACACACACACACACACACACACACACACACACACACACACACACACACACACATACACATACACACACATATATACTCACACACGTACGCACACGTGCGCACGCACGGACGCACTTTTTTGTGTGTCTTCATGCTTGCGTTCTACCTAGTTACGAAAAAAGCAAGAGGCAAGAAGAATAATGATAATAGCGAATGAGGGAGAACAGGGAAGGGCAAGTCTATCAGGCTGAATTGTGAAGACTGGAAGGGTTGGGAGGACTGAGGACTTAGGGATAATAGACCATCGGGATTTGGCTTATTAAAAGGCTTAGGGGGGACGCATGCCAGAATTGTGGGCAGGTGGGGTTGGGTTTCGGGGTTTGGGTCGGGAGATTTGGGAGGTTCTGGGGTTAAAGAATAAGATGGTAAGGGAAAAGGGACAAGAAACTGCCATTTAATCGTCTTCAGTTGAGCAGGATGGCAGCGAGAGGCGAACAGAATATTTTTTTCCATGTAATTACGGGTTCCCGGCATGGCGTTGGGACTAAGATATAGAAAGTTTGTTATTGTAGTGGAAGGGTTTATTGAGATAACATTTTTACCGTTTAATGACAATATGAGTCATTCACTAGTACAAAACCATTGTTCCTATTATCTTTAATATTTGATTTTCTTTTAATAGCAAAAAAAAAAAAAAAAAAACTTTCTGGTTCTATTAATTAAATGGAAGCTCCTTCAGTGATTGGTTTCTTATCATCATATCAATATCAAAAGGTTTGTTTTCGTTTTCATATACTAGAGAGGTTACAGGATTTCAGATCCTGAATTTTTTATAATGAAATAAGCAATATCCTATATGCTGGAGAAAAAGTTAGAATATTCCTTCATATTCTTAATCAATATCACAATACCGCTGAGAAACGTTTTCACAGGAGAACAAGAAATATAAAGAACAAGAAAATCATGAACACCTTAGAACACTTATTCTTCCTTTCTATAAGAATTTCCTTGGTATTGTAAATTTTCAAAAGAAATTAAATGTCACAGTAGCATTTAGATGTGACAATACCATAAAAAGAACTTTAATTAAAAACAGCCCCCCTAACAACAACGGGATAGTGTGTATAATTCCTAGCAATGATTGTAAAAAAAATTATATCGGACAAAAGAAAAAAAAAGGGAAAAAGGATTTCCCAACGTGAATATAGTGTGAGATCAGCCCCAAAAAACAATGCTTTTTTCATCATAAATAATTAAATAACCATCTTACTAATTGGTCCAAGTCAGCAATCTTAGGAAAAGCAAGGAGTTTACCTGCAAATAGGATATTATATGAATGG
>NC_134784.1:45360834-45370834 GCF_046742065.1 Oratosquilla oratoria | reverse complement strand
AATCTACATTTTGCCTGCGCCTTCACTCCTCCTTTTACTGCTACATGCTACTTCAAATACCTAAGATCATCCACTTCCTCCAGCCTCTCTCCTTTAAATCTTACTTGTAGTTCCCTATTATCCCCTCCCCTTGTATATTCCATAACATTAGATTCACCGACATTCATCTTTAACTTTCTTTTATCACATACCTTCCCAAACCCCGTCACTAACTGCTTTAATCCTCGTTCTGACACTGCAAACAACAACTATCTCACCTTCCATTCTACTCTAATTTCTTTAACCATCTCCAGTTTCCTATCCATTGCCCTCGACTTTACCTCCCGCACCACCCCGTACATGTACACACTGAGCAGGCATGGCGACATGACACATCCCTGATGAAGCACTAGATTTACCTCAAACCACTTGATCTCTCCATTTCCAATTCTATCACTGGTTCTACTACTCTCGTGAAAACTCTTTACTTCCCTTAACAGCATTCCCCAAATTCCAATATCTTCAAAATCTCCCACACCAATTTCTTATCTACCTTGTCATAAGCTTATTCCAAATTCACAAAGTAAAAAAGAAAAATATTGCATTTTGCTAAAGCTTTTACACATATCTTCCTTACCAAAAAAATCTGATCCCCGTAACCCCTACCTTTCCTAAATCCACACTGTTCCTCACCAATTACTTCCTCTGTTCCTCTACTAATCCTCTCAGTTAAAACCCTCTCACAAGCTTTTGCAGTTACACTCAACAAACTGATTACTCTAAAACTACTACAATTACATTTGTCTCCTTTTCCTTTGCAAAACAGAAATATACAGGCACTCCTCTAGTCCTCCGGCATGTTAAGCAACCTCGCTAGCCAGTCCACTATTGTTGTATCTCCCTTCTTTAGACACTCCGCATAATACCATTCTAACTCAGGTGCCTTACCTGCTGTTATCATCTTCAAAATTACTTGTACCTCACCTTTTCTTATTTCTCTTCCATTTTTCTCTCCCGTCACCGTCATTTTCTTAGCGCCTCCCACTGCTATCACTAATCCCTCCCTATCCTCCTCCACATTCAACAGCTCTCTAAAATACGCTCACAATCTACCCCTTACTGCCTCCTCTTACAGTAAGAACAGTCTATCTATACATTTTATATTTTTTTCTCTCCGTAACTCACCTCCCTTCTTCTCATAACTTCCTTCGAAAATGTTTTTATTACTTTTAAAATGTTTTCATACACCTTTCAAATTTTACACCTGCTTCCCTTTTTACCTCCTTTATCTTATGCTTTACTTTACTTTTCTTTCTTTCTTTCATTTTTACTTATAAGTTTATCTCGTCGTACTTGCATCCAAAATCTGAATACTTGTATCTTCTTTTTAATTACCGTCTTTACACTGTCATCTCACCACTTACTGCCTTCCTTCTATTTCCTTCCATCCTCCTTCTTCCACATACAATCTTTGCATATCTTATCAATCCCTCATTGTAATACTCCCATTTCTCTTTTACTCCTATCTCTACTGTATCCTTCACCACTTCCCATACTTCTTTCAGTTTCTCCTTGTACCTCTGCTCCATTTTCCTTCTCATTTAATCAGTTTATTCTAAGCATCTCCCTACCTTCTGCCCTTTTCCTCTTTCTCCACTTATCCTCCACTCTTAACTTAACTTCCACGAAAAAAATTGACTAGAAATTAACCTATATAATTGGATGAAAATGTTTCTATAAGATAATCATATAAGAATAACCATAAAATTGAAATAATATTAAGCCAATAACTAGCTGAGTCTCAAATGACCTAAGCTACAACCTTTAATGTTTTTTATATTTGATAAATGACATGATGGAAAGTAAGAAAATCTACACTAACACAATAGCAATCTATACAGAGAGAGAGAGAGAGAGAGAGAGAGACAGAGAGAGACAGAGAGAGACAGAGACAGAGAGAGATAGAGAGAGACAGAGAGAGAGAGAGAGAGAGAGGAGAGAAAGTAAGAATATGAGTCAGAAGGAAAAAGAAAGAAAACAAAGTATAAAACAAGCGTGCGAGAGAAAATATGTTGAAATATGACAATCATTAAAGAATTGATAACCTGATATGTTTTTCAAATTACTTTACCATTTTAATTGTACCAGTGTGAATAAACCTTTTTTATGGTGAGTTACTTCTTTCGATAAGTAGACACTTATTCTACCTAGCCATTTTGTTTTGTGTCCAATCGATAATCTGACATACTTAGAATGATAAATACTACAAACCTTTTCCTATCCTCCAATTTCCTATAATTCTTGCCTATAAACCTTGCAGACTTCCCACGTTGTTCAGAAATCCCTCTGTAGATCTTCCACTGCTTTCAATCCTACCTTCATATGCAACACATACGAGGACAAATATAACTATTGTAGAATAAGGGAAAATAATCATTTAATAAAGAAAGATCGTGTTTTTCATACCATGTGTGACTTCGGAAAGACCCTAAAACAGTATTCTTATATTCATGTACTTAAAAAAAATATATATATATATATTAAGTGTTTTTTTCCTTATAATAGGGTGGCAATGTCAGCATACATCCATCTCACATTCACCTCACGCCTATTCGAAACCCATTCATCGCTACTTCCGTCTTAGATGCTTGTGGGTAAAGGGACATCCTTGCTCCACGCCACACCGCTTTGCTCAAGGCAATGCAAAGAGACAAGGCCACCGCAGTAGGGTCCAATAACGGGATCTGGTTTTGCCCCCAACCTCCGCTTCATTGTGGAGCCGCGTTTTTTCTTCATCTATTTAGAACTATTCTTCTTGCTACTACTGCCCCCTTCAATCCACCTCTTCTTTGTTTATAATTTTTCTAGTTTAGTTTACTCCATTTCTGCCTTTTAGTCTTTTTTATTTACTCCACTCATTTCTGCTCTCTACAATCTGTTTTTTTTTTCACTCATTCCCACTAGGTTCCCAAACCACCTCAGTACTCTTTGATCTCCCCTATCCGACTATTTTCTTTCTACCCTTGTTCTTTTCCTCACCTCCATATTTCTCATTCTACTATGCTCCTAGAACACAACATAAGAACATAGAGATTATAGAGACTGCAAAATACCATAAGGCCTACACTAGGCAGTTACATATCCATTACCACCTGTCATCCCCATCCATAAAGCTCTCAAACCGTTTCTTAAAACAACCATAATTTCACTACATGGTTACTAAGTCTATTCCATTTATTAACCACCCTATTGGTAAACCAATTCTTGCCTATTCTCTTCTTAAATCTAAATTTGTCCAATTCAAATCCATTACTGCGAGTCCTGCCCTGTTGTCTTAATATGATGACCTTATTTGCGACACCTGTATTAGATCACCCCACACTCTGCGTCTTTTCAGAGAGTGTAAGTTGAGGTACCTAAGCCTCTCTTCATAAGGTAAATTTCTGAGCCCATGTATTATTTTGGTCATTCTCCTCTGCACTGATTCTAGTGAATGTAGATTCTATAAGACGGACACCAAAACTACTGCATAGTCAAGAATGTGTCTAACTAACGTTAGATAGAGTTTGATAATTACTTTTGCATTTCTATTCGTAACCATCGTAGCAATGAAACCTAATGCTATGTTAGTTTTATTCCTGGCGCTAATGTAATGTTTCCTGGATTTAGGGTCAGGACTCACTAGAACTCAGTTTTCTCTAAAAACGTGTTATCTAAGCTATATATGCTTTCGGGGTTGTGTAGCCCTACGTTTAACACGCTGTACTTTGAGATATTGAAGTCCATTTGCCATTTCACCGATTATGTGGATAATTTGTTAAGATCACCCTGCAAAATCTCGGCGTCGTCTGCTAACCTAATTAGGCGTCCTATTTTAGTGTCGTCCGCAAACTTGCTAACAACACTAAAAATCCCATTATCCAAGTCGTTTATGTACATAAAAGAACAATAAGGGACCCAAAACCGAGCCCTGGGGAATTCCACGAGAAACACTGCCCCATTTGGATTTTACATAATTTCTGGTGACCCACTATTTATGTCACTAATCCAAGTTCTAGTCCATTCCAACACTTTTCCTCCTTTACCATGGCTTTGATTTTAATTGGTAGTCTCTGATGGGGTACCTTGCCGAGCGCTTTGCTAAAGTCAAGGTAAATGATATTGTAACTATCATTGTTATCTGACGCCTTATATAAGTTAGTGTAAAAAGATTGAAGATTAGTCACATATGATCTACCCTTGGTTTTATCACTTAAGTAAAAAATCTTTACCTCTCTTAACAGACTTTTTTTTATTCCACACAGCCGCAACATACTCCACTCTGACAATTTTGTTGCATTTCTTCTACAGGTCCATTATAGTCCAATAGACATCCTTATCTTTTGCAAATAAATAAAAAAAATCGAATATCCGTTATACTGCAGATAGTTGATCTACACATCTTAATCTCTTAATTAACTCCTTTCCATACACTTTATCTATCACACTTCTCCAATTTCCTTCTAAAATCATTCACATTTGTCATATTTTCATTAGTATAGTAGAGCTACATATGCACTCCTAAAATCCATGGTTACAATTTTATCCCATAGGCACACATTAAATACTATTTTTTTACTATTCCATCCTTTCTGAGACATTCCACATGACCACCTTCTAAATTTGATATTTCATCAGCTTTCACCTCTTTCAACGTCCTTTGTAATTACTTTTTTCTTATAACCTTATCCATATCTCCCATCGCAATCCTTCTCTCAGCATTTTCCACTGAAATCAAAGCTTCTCTACCCTGCTCTACAATCAACGGTTGCCTCACATACTTTACCATGTTCCACCCACTGCCTCTATTTTCATCAGCACCTGTCCTACTGCTTCCTTTTTCCTTTCCTTTCTTTCCGACTTCCCTCCCCATACTCTTTTATTTTCTTAAACGTATTTTAATCTTCTTTTCAAAATTCTCAGTCAGACATCTACACCAATTTCACATCCGAACTCCTCTTTGTCCCCCTTCCCCATGTATTTTGTTTCTACTCATTTTACTCTATGGCTCTTATAGCTCCCTTTGTTCTTCTTTACAGCAATTCCTTATATGGTCGCCTCTTTTCTGCCACAATCTCCCTCCTCTCTTCTTCCAACCATCCACTGCCTTTCTGTTCCTTCCTATACTTTTCATTCCACACACCACCTTTTCACACACCATATTTGCGCACCTCCCTGAAACCTACTTCATCTTTCTCTACTCTGAATTCTTTATCTTACACTACATTCCATATCTCTTTCAATTTCACCTGACATTCTTTTTCTTTCTCCTTTTCATTCGCTTGTTCAATTTGAGAATCTCTCTTCCTCACTCGCTTTTAAACAATACCCTGATTCTTGCAAGAAGGATATCTACAAGAAGATGTCTTGCCGCATGGGTTGATCAAAATCGTTGAAACTTCTGTGACTTTCATTCAGATGAGTTAAATATGCCTTTGGTTGAATTCATTAAGAGCGTCAATGAGGTATATGGGTCGAAAAGAATGATAATGTTTGTCAATGACGCAGAAAATAGATGATCCTCTCCTAAAACTTAGCAGTCTGCTTGGGTATGCCCCCAATCTTTTCCATAGTATGGACCTATATATATTCTTGTTTGAAACGCAGAGACCTTGTGCAAGAAAAGAAGAAATGAATAAAGGGGAATTTGGAATAGAAATTTAATTCCTAAAGACAAATCTATAGCATACCCCTATTTCGTGGACCTACAGCAAATTCTACTGCAAAAAGACCAACAAAAACTAATATAAGTATACAGGTTTATAGTTAACCCGCTTACGCGCGAGCAATTTATCATCTCATATGATTTTCTAAAAACTTTCAATTCAGCTAACTCACCATCCGACTTCCATGAAGTGGGAAGTAAGGACCCCTGGTAGGGCAAGCCCTGTCAGTTGGTGTATTTTTTTTTCTTATGTTTGGGTAGCCGCAACACCTAGCCAGGGCTGTCTGGAACCAATCTAAAAAGCACACAACGTGTCCCGGGATTCTAACTCACGACCACCTGTTCATGACTTGGACACGGTATCCGATAGTAATATAAAATGCTTCCGTTCTGAATTGGCTAAGGTTGTCTTAACTAAGCCCTATACTATGGTGGCGCATTACTTAGAAATTCTACCCCGCCACTGATAACCAGATGTTCTTTCTTTAGAATCAAATAGGTGGGAAATGAGAGTTCTAAAGAGGATCTTAGAAAGGAGGGATAGTAAAAAGTTAAAATGGATAGGGCTCCATTTTAAAAGGATTAAACTGACCTATATAAGTTGTAACTAAACCGGGACTTATAACTTGAAAGTAAGATGTTGATGTCTCAGAAATAACTCGGTAAAAGACGAAATTCATTAGAAGCCTTATTCACGTCTGCCAGCAATTTGACCACATTCAAAAAATCGCATTGATTATACTTATTCAATGGCTTCAGATAACAAGACTTTCACACATAGCAGTAATGGTAAGTTCTTCCCCAGTCCCTCAATTTCTTTCACTTCTTGCGAGCTATGAAGTTTCTTCAGTTAGATAAGAGTCTGGCGTTGGTCAGAGGAAAGTTCTGTACAGAGGGGGATAATCGAGGTTCAATGGCTTTCCTTCCGAAAAGGCATCAAAGAGATGAATTAAATAGTTTGGTGGTTGCTAGAATAAAAGAGAAAATACTTTTG
Organism: Oratosquilla oratoria; assembly: GCF_046742065.1. NCBI lineage: Eukaryota > Metazoa > Arthropoda > Malacostraca > Stomatopoda > Squillidae > Oratosquilla > Oratosquilla oratoria. Next base: position 45,364,157 of record NC_134784.1, on the reverse strand, counting down.
ATATAAGAGGTTGAAGGTACATAATGTTATAATGGTCTTCATCTTCTTGCTCATGGTAACATTTCCTTAGGGGAGTGAGGTTTAACGTTAGTCAGAATGATAAAATCCGAATATTTTGCAAATTACAAAGGATTACAAAGGAAGAGCATGCCGACAGGAGACCTTTTGGTTCATAATATGTCGGATGCTGGAAAAATAATAAATAAATAAATAAATAAATAAATAAATAAATAAATAAATAAATAAATAAATAAATAAATAAATAAATAAATAAATAAATAAATAAATAAATAAATAAATAAATAAATAAATAAATAAATAAATAAATAAATTAATAAATAAATAAATAAATAAGTAAATAAATAAATAAATAAATAGATAAGTAAATAAATCAATGAATGAATGAATAAATAAATGAATGAATAAATAGATAAATAAAATAGATGAATAGATAAATAGATAAATAAATAAATAAATAAATAAATAAAATAAATAAATAGATAATGATGAATAGGAAATAAGCAGAAAAATAATAATCTATAATAAATAGTAAATAAATAAATATTACAAATAAACATAAATGATTATAGGTCAATAAATGATAATGAATAGATACATACATATACCAAGAGTTTTTTCCCTCCTACAAGGGTGGTAACCGAAGTCAACATCATAAATCTATTCAAATCTATTTCATCCTATATACTCTATTCCATATCACCATCCTTCTCTTCCTCTTTTCTTGGTTACTCTTGGATGACGGGTCTTCCCTGCATCTCGCCCACTGCCTTGGGTTAGAAGTAATGCAGCAAGATATAGCACACCCACAGAAAGGTTGCTTCATTTAATCAACGACCTCCCGCCCCCTCTCCGTACCCTTATGCAGAAAAAGAGTAAAGTGGGGAGAAGTCCTTTCAGACCTCAAAATATCATTCATACATACTCCCTAACCCCTAGCCTATCACTCACTCACTTCTTTCCATGCATCACAGCATCATCCATACACAACAATTCTCCACTCACCCCTATCTTCTGTCTTCTCTCTTCCTACCTCAACAGACACTCTCTTTCCCAATGCCCCCTTTACCCCATCCATCCATCTCATCCTTCGTCGCCCCTTCATGTTCACTACCTCCACACCTCTTTTGCTAATCGTTCTTCACTCATTCTTTTCATGTGTCCAAACCATTCTAATACTCTTTCAACCTTATTTACCAACTCCCTTTCAACCCCCGCTCTCTTCCTCACCTCGTTTCTCACTCTATCCAGTCTATTAACCTCTTGCCGTTTATAAATTATTTTGAGTTGAATAAACTGTACGACGTTAGTAGAAAAAAATATACTGAATACGTTATAATGCTCCTAAATCTCCATAGCAGGATAAAGTAGCTTGACTGACATACTAAAGTCAGAAAAGTATTTCGCCAGGTCGAAGCCTTCAAAGAAAAATAGTCTTAACTTCTTCATGGCGATGACATTAGCTTTGGTAAAATCCGTATATCATACCACTATGGTAAGGGCATGAGGGTCAAGAATATCATAGTTTACTACGAAAATGAATCTGAGGAACAACGTTAAGAGACGCTTGTCTCCAGCCGAAGCTCTTTTATACTGTGTACTTTGACTATAAGACTATGTATCGTTTACAGATAAAAACTATTTCAGGACTGAGCCCACATTGTGCCAACCAAAACAAAAAAAACAAAGGCACTATCAAGGATGAGTATCAAAATGGTGAATCGTGGCAAATGTCTGGGGAAGGCGATGGACCACAATACAAAGGAAAAGAATGGTGGAATTCCCAAAGTACAAAAGAAATAATTTGGATCCTTCGCCCGGAAGTCAAACACGTTTAGTTTCGGAGCCAAATCATTCCCGGATGTCGAGATGATGAAGAGGACAAAGTTATCCTGTTAGGAAAGGTTAAATCGCAGGGAGTACGGTAACTAAGGGAGACAAATAACTTTATCGCGAAGAGGATTAAACGTTGGGGTTAGGATAACAAATGGGAGAAGTTAATTGACGGAATGTGATGAACTGCAACAGAGTAATGATGAATAGTAGGGAGATATAGCATTTGGGAAAACGTGGTATAGGGGGATGAGACAACGCATGGAGATTGGCCCAGAGCTGGAGAGATAACTATTGGGTTGGTAATAGTATAATATTCTGGATGACGGGAATTGTGTTTTGTATGTGTCTAAGGTGTAAGAAAGAAATATGTGCGCGAGAAATGAAGAATGAAACAAAACTTGGGAGATCAAAGTGATGAGTCAGTGATTATTGGTGTGAGAAGGATGAACTGTATTCATGCAAAGAACCTAAAAAGGGTAATTAGCTAGAAAACAAGCAAATGAAGTATGTAAAGACAGGAGAAAACTTGTTAGAAAATATATACAACTATAAAGACAAATATATGTAATTAGTAAGAAAGCTCCACAGGTTGTATATCAATATATGTTTTTTATGTGAATAGAGCTCTAAATCCAGGGAAGAAATTGAACTTTGAGGCATGAGTGAGAATAGAAGAGAGAAGAACGGTTACACTGACGGATCACAGGAAGAAATGTAAAGGGTAGGAAGTAGGGGAGGGGAACGAGAAAATGAAAGCCTGTGGAGGTTACAGAGAGAGAATAGAAAAAATAAGCTGTATTGGAGTGAAGAACAACCGAAGGGAAACGCTCGATAAGGGGAAAGTGAGAAGTGGGTGGGGAAGATAGATGGGTAGAAGAAGGGAGGACGAAGAGAAGACGAGGAGGGGATTAGGAAGAGGATGAAGAAACAAGGTCGATATAGGCTGGAGAGTGTAAGGGTTGGCATATCGTTAATATGATAAAAGGGGGAAATAATTAGAAATAAATTAAATTGTGATATAAACAAATACTTGATAAGAGAGGAAAAGGGAAACCAAGAAAAGTAAAAATATGAAGGAAGTATTCATTTTCTGGAAAGACATCTAAGAATAGATAATAAAAGATGCATCAGTGTGTAAAAGACGGGGGGAGAAAATTATGTAAGAAAATGGGGGCCAAGGAGAGAAAAAATATCTAAGACTTTCACTGATAAAAATAAAGCATACTGTGTGTCTGTATGTGTGTGCTTGCGTATGTGCGTTTGTTTGCGTGCGTGTCTGTGTGTGTATTTGTATTTGTGTGTGCGCATGTGTGTGTTTGTGTGTGTGTGCGTATGTATGTTTGTGTGTATGTATGTGTGTGTGTGTGTGTGTGTGTGTGTGTGTGTGTGTGTGTGTGTGTGTGTGTGTGTGTGTGTGTGTGTGCGCGTATGTGTGTATGTGTATGTGCGCGTGTGTGTGTATGTGTGCG
>NC_134784.1:45355834-45358334 GCF_046742065.1 Oratosquilla oratoria | reverse complement strand
GTCTCGTCTCGTCTCGTCTCGTCTCGTATCATTTCGTTTTGTCTCGTTTCGTCTCGACTCATATCGTCCTATTTCGTTTGGTTCTGTTTTGTCTCGTCCTGTCTTGTCTCGTCTCGTCTCGTCTCGTCTGGTCTCGTCACATCTCTTCTCGTCTCGTCTCATCTCGTCTCGTCTCGTCTCGTCTCGTTTCGTCTCGTCTCGTCTAGTTTCACTCGTCTAGTCTCGTCTCGTCTCCTCTCGTCTCGTCTCGTCCTCTTTCGTCGCGTCTCGTCGTAGCTAGTCTCGTCTTGTCTCGCTTCATCTCGCCTCGTCTAGTCGGGTCTCGCTTTGTCCCATCTCGTTTCGCCTACTATACTCCTGGTTACCACTATATTGTCAATTAACGCTCTATCTGCCACCCTTCTATCCACCACCCCCCTCCTATGTGTACTTATGCTTGACTTTCTTCCTAATAACTATATGTGATATCATCAACTCTCTTTCTAGACACATCTCCACCCTCTGAATGTATACACTTATGCACACACATACACACACACATACACACACACAAACAAACACAAACACACACATGCAAACACATACACACACACACACACACACACACACACACACACACACACACACACACACACACACACACACACACACTCACGTACACACACACACACACACACACACACACACACACACACACACACACACACACACAATATATATATATATATATATATATATATATATACATGTATGTATGTGTGCATATGTATATGTATATGTATATGTATATGTATATGTATATGTATATGTATATATCTGAATAGAATTGCCAATGACGATGATGTCAATCAAATAATTCCGACAGTTGTCCCCGGACTCGAACCTAGACTTACGCGGTGGAAGGCCGTTGCTCTCCCGACTATGCTACTGAGAATATAAGATTCTTCAACGTCGGGGTTAATCTAACTCACGCAGGATTTGAGTCGACTGCTAACTGCCGTCATAATCTCGAATTTATGGAGAACCAAGACCACTTGTAGCTAGCGGTTAAGCTGGTACGTATCCTTAATAGACTTTCGTCGTTGTAATATATATATATATATATATATATATGTATATATATATACATATATAAACATATATATACATGTATATATATATATACATATATATATAAACATATACATAAATATATATATATATATATATTATTGATAAAAATTGTAGTACTACATTTGTCAATTAGGTGAAAACCTCATTTGAAGTAAAAAAGTATGGAGACAGGGGATCTATAGATTTCGATTGCAAACTGCAATCCTCTTCAGTAGATACAAAGCAGAGAGAGGAGAGCGCTACTTAAGTAGCATCCTTGACAGAAAACGGGGGAACATTGGGAAAGCTCACTGCCCACTCAGTTCCCTAGTTACGTGGGGTTAAGTCATTACCCTCAGCATCATTAATAGAAAGAGAATGGTAAATGTCCACCAAATGTTGAAAGAAGAACATAATCCAGATGTTTATTCGATACCATGTAAAGGCTGTGACCTAGTTTACATTGGACAGACGGGAAGGGATTTCGATACTAGGATAATTGAACATAAACGGTCCATCAGATACGGACAAGAAAGTTCAGCGGTTAAACAATTCATATATAAGATTATGATGTGGCTGATAAAATCTGATGCTAGGTTATGAATTTTTATTCAGAACGGTGCGTTTTGGTCATTTCGCAAAAACAAAAAAAAGTGACAACATAAACGACACCTTTTTTGAGCCTTTCTCTTTGTTTATGCCCCCACGGTCATCCGTATAGCGAGCTTGGTGGATATAAGTTGAGCAGGCTATAAACCCATACTATTAGCTTGCCCTGAAAATGGAGATGTATGAATCAAATTTTATGGCTCGGAATTCTTGTATAAGAGTATTTCCAACGTTTGGGTTCATACTATACAAAAGATTCTAAAGTATCTACAACATCGTGTTTGACAATCAATATAACCATATTGATTGTCAGGCACGAGGTTGCAAGTTGATAAAAACTTTAAATTTTGTAATGTAGCTTCTATTACATACCTCCTAATTTAACTGATTACTGGTCTAGTTCACATTGATGACACATCTGGTTTTCTTATGTGAAATTATGAATTCTTTACAAGCTAAACGCCAAACTTCTCCGAATCTTTGTGCAGCCCGTAATTGTTTTTAGGGCTTTGTTTTGTATGATTTGAAAGGTGTTGTGGTGTGTCTCACTGAGATTAGGAGCCCATGCAGGACACCTACAGACCATTTACACCATGAAACAAAAGTCCTCAAAGTCAAGGACCACCTCGACATGAGAGGCACACAAACACTTGCTGCAGCCACCACAAACACATCACACCCGCTACACTACATAGCAGAACACCCACACACCAAGAAACATTAAAACTACACCCAAAGACCTTTATTACGCACAGATACTCTCTTCTCTTCCTCCACAACCACCAAATACCAGCCTCCG
>NC_134784.1:45325834-45330834 GCF_046742065.1 Oratosquilla oratoria | reverse complement strand
ATTAAACTCGGCTATTAATTAGGATATTGTATGAAGTCTATGGCAGTGACGCGGGAAGCGTGGGCAGTGAAATGATTGGTAACTATTTCTCTTTCACCCCCGTTTGAATTATGTTTAGAAACGTGGAATCATATTTAGAATTTGTTTGTAAATATTTAATCTAATTATATGTCCTTTGTTATAATCTTCTTTTTATTCCTGTTAACTTTAAGGAATAATGTTAAACTTTCCATTTGTTTCATTTTTCAATTTTCATGATAACGCAAAATTGATTGATGATCTTGTACATTTTTATTCTGTGAGCAGATATCCCAAAGATCTTGGGGAATCATTCATATCATCTTAGAATATTTTATGTTACAAGTCGAAAGTGCTCGTAAGATTTAAAATTATATACCCGTTTGGGGTATTGGCTGCATGTCATTGTGGCAAAGTAGCATGCAGTTGATACTTTAGGGTCTATATGGGCGCCCTTACGGACCAGAGTCACACATAATTTTGTCTGTGGTAGAGGAAATTTCTGTTCATAAAAAAGTGATGACACTTTTATTATACTGCGACTGTCTCTCCGTTACGCTGTCCCCCCCACACTCTACTGTACCATTTCTCTGAATATATATTAATTTCATTTTTCGCCTAACCCACCCACCCTGTGCACGCACATCAACGTTATTCAGCGCTATTTCCAGCCATCACTGCTCAATTTTCACTTCACGAGGACAACACTGTGCTTTTACGTCCTGTGTGGCCAACATTCTCCAACAGAAATTAATCTTCGAATCTCTAGAGAACGTCTACGAGACCTTCTATGGGGTCACCTCCGCCTCCACACCCGCATTCACCAAGCTTTACTGTGTGCTGACGCTAACCCAGGAAACTTCCACACTTCCTGTTTACCAACTCTGCATACACCCCTCCAACCTCTCTCCGTCATCCTGTCGCTTTCGCTCATCGCGCAATGACAGGAAGTCGCCCCTCTATTTCACCGTCACTCACCACTACAGCGTGGGTCTCCTCCACCCACGCAGTCGGAAGTCGTCAGGCAACTTCCCACCTCCGCTACCCTCATTCACCACCTGACTTGCCGTGACTCCACCCCAACGCACCTACCGTCTTCGCCGGGCACTTGATCACCTCCTCTACTACCCCATCCACCACCCGACTTGCCCGTGACTCCACTCCAACACACCTACCGTCTTCGCCGGATACTTGGCCACCTCCTACTTCACTCCTCAACGAGTGTTCGCCTTCTTCACCGCGCACCGGCATTCACCATTTCCGTGGACTCGGACTTCGCTTCCAAGTGTATCATATAATCATAACTCAGTGACTTTTACAATTTTAGTGTTTCCTCTGTATTACTAGTGAATGTTTTAATAGCAAATATTTAGTAATTTAGTGTTTCCAGTGAAAATTCTTGTATAGTTATTGTAAGTACCTTACTGTCCTTTAATTGCTCAGTATTTATACTCCGTGTGATATATTGATTACGCTTGTACCTCCTCTCCATATCTTTTCTAGTTCTTTTCACTGTTTCCAGCCAAGAGATTCTTCGTGTTCCTTCATATTCATCCGTGTGCTTATCCTTCCCATTCGGTACTACCTACATATCCAAAAAAAAATTCCTACTCCTCTCAAGGTAAGTGGAAAATTCTTTGGCTCTACACGTGTTTGCTTCATGAAATTCCCCCGTTATCCTCTTTCAAGTCCCAAATTCCCTCGTCCTTCTATTCATTTTTCTCCCCGCACTCCCCCATTCATTAACTGTACGCCCCTCCACGCCTCCCCAGTGTCACAAACCCCCTCCAGCTTTGAGACCTACTACCATGGCTTCCTCGTCCATCCAAGCCTCTCCCTCACAATTAATGCCCATAGTTCATGAAACTATCGACGTTCCAAAATTTACTGGTGACAACATCCCCATCCACACCTTTCTTTCAAATGTCAATACGAGTATTAACTGCAAAAAATGTGCAACAGATTCAGAGAAAATAGCAGTTCTTCTCAGCTATGTTGACTTTAATTCTACTGCTGGTGACCTTCCTTCAAATGCATCTCAAGACTCCACTAATTATTCTCAATATGTTGACAAATTCAAACGTACCTTTGCAAAACACGATAGCCTGGGTTCCCTCACTCCTCTTCACAACCTTGTTCTGAAAAACAACTTTCCTCCTTATATGCGAAAAGAGAGAGCCCTGAAACTCGCATCTGACCTTAAGTCAGAACTGCGATCAGCTCTCACATCTTCTGACTTAGTACCTGAAGTTCTGTTCCTTTTACATAATTCTCAACTTTCTGCACATCCAGGTAAAGACAAATGCTTAACACAGGCCAGACTTTAGTACTTTTGCCTTACTATGAGAAAGGATATCCATGCCCACATAGACGCCTGTCATTCTTGTACTACCCATAAAGGCCATATTTACAGTAAAGCTCCCATTTTGACATATCCAACCCCCAAGCAAGCCCTTTGGCATGGTTGCGATTGACCTTCTCAAGTTACCACTCACTTCTAGTGAAAATCAGTACCTGTTTGTGTGCATGGATAATTTTTTCCAGGTACTGCATCCTTGAACCTATTACGGAAAAGACTGCTAAAACAATTACAACGGCCTTTATTGACAAGATTATTTGCCCTTTCACCACTCCCATAATCCTTCTCTCTAACAATGGAACGGAATTCAACAATGAGATTCTTTCAAATATTTGCAAATCCTTTTAGATAACAAAATGTAATATAATTGCTCAAATGTCCTTGTCGAACGCCAAAACAGAAACATTCTCAATGTTCTCCGACACCTCGCTTCCGATCTTCACCTCTCCTGGGATCACCATGTCCCTATGATTTGGTCTTGCCTTAATAGTACCATCAATAGGTCCATATCGGAGTTGCCCCATTTTGTCATCTTTGCTTCAGACAAGCGACTTCCATATGACCTCCATATTTCAGATATAGGCCCTATTTACAACCTTCATAATTTTGAAGAAGTTTCACTTTCTAATTTCAGCAATCTCTTCAAGAGAATTACTTAGTCTCTTTCTCTCGCCAAAGGCGAGATGGCCCGTTTTCATGATAAAAATACGAGAGAGTCTAACATTGCAATAGTGTATGCCCTGAACGAGTCGGGCTGAGGACTCCTCTCTGTGGTGTAACATTCTCCAACGCCCTGGGCTCAGATGTGTGACCTTGGAAGCGAACGCGAGCGGATCTACGTGACAGATAATCGTCATCCAGGTGAGCAGTCTATCTCTCACAACCTTGCGGGTGAGAGTGTCTTGAATAGCCAGAGGACTGGCTAACTCGAACGCCTTTTCCAGACCGAGGAATATCGTGATGGAGGGCGCGCTGCTCACAGCAGCGAGAAGGGCGGCAATACTGTGGGCAGTACCAGTTCCCTTGCGATAAGCGTAGACATGTTTATGTAACGGACCTAGTTTCCATAGCGACCTGTTGAGTATCATTCTCTCTGATGTTTTCTCCATGCATCAAACCAAGCTGATGGGGCCGTCTTCCAGTCTGCGGGTAGTCTGCCAGTCCTCCAGGATGTATTGAATACGCGGAGAAAAGCCTCGTCCCCTGCTGGTCCGAGGTGTGCCAATATGGATTAGGTGATGCGGTCTTCACCAGAAGCAGTGTTTTTGTTAGGTCTGCGGGCCGCCGTGACCTCTCCGAGAGTGAATTCTGTGTCAGTCTCGTCTGGCTGGACTATCATGTTCCCGACGTGTTGGATCCTTCCCTGCCGTAACTGCTGCTGCACCTCGAGAACTGCCGCTCTGAGGTTGGCAAGAGTGACCTGTGTTTTGTTCTGTCGGAAGGCGCGGCTGAACATGCACACCCTGTGGTTATCCTCTATCACTTCCTCGTTGTAGTATGAGGGAGGAGTTCAATCTGAAGTGCAGATTATTCCCAGCAGGACTGGGGCCCTGTGTGGATGACAAAGATGTGTGGTGAGCATTGGAATCTCCTCTGAGGATAAGGAGTCTGTCCCCAGGGAGGGTGCTCACTTCCCCAAGCTCCAGGACCGCGTGACGGTCCCTGTACAACTTGTAGATGGTGAAGATCTCATGGGCTCGATGTATGGAGACCACATAAGTCTCCACGCCATCACCATAGTGTATGGGGTTGGTGTCTTCGCTGCAAGGTAGGCTGTCCTTGACAAGAGCCATGCAGTCTCCCGTAGTGTCACTGCGCGGTAAGGAGAAAGTGCGATAAACCGGAAATCGCATCTCCTTCCTTAGTAATGTTTCCTGGAGATGAATGATATCAAAATCGTATCACTGAGCGGTGGCCAGGGGATACAATCTCTTGATGAGAAACCCGTTGAAGTTCCACTGGAGGATGCTAAGTTCGCGTTATTGAGGAGAGGCATCATTGGCAACCTCTGTGTTCATATCTGAGTCACTTCCGTCGCCCCGGCTGGTATCGGAAATGGTTGAGGTGGAAATACAGCTGTGGTTGTCGGTCTTCCCATGAAGGGGGGGGGGGGGAACTCAGTTGGTTCAGCAGCGAGCATCTCGGTGGGTGAGGCGGTGGCAGGGCTGTCGAAGCGGACCGAGGTGGGTGGGGTGTTATGGGCGGGGTCGCGGGTGTGGGGAGGAAAGTAGTGTTATCGCGCTGTTGTTGTTTCCGTGATTTTGTTTTGCGCTGACGGGTAGAGGGGGTGAACTTGATCGCACATGTGTATACTGCGCCCGTCGATGGTGGATTGCATTGCATTGTTGATCAGGGTGTCAGTTCCTTCCCTGTCAAGGTCATTGTGACCAAGGGCTGCCGTAATCCCCACGATGACTGTGGAGAGAATATCCTTGAAGTCACTCTCTTCCAAGACAATGGCAGTGGGGGAAAACATCAGCACAAAGGGTGTGGGGTGTGCAGCAGCGGTTGTGGGTGTTGGAGCCGGCATGGGTGTGGGAGCGGGTGTGGGTGTATGTGTTACTGTGATAACGGGTGACGCAGTGACAGTGGGAGGTGACGAGGAAGAAGAGGGTGTACCTGG
>NC_134784.1:45315834-45320834 GCF_046742065.1 Oratosquilla oratoria | reverse complement strand
CCAGAAAGAACAGAAGACTTGCAAGATATGCTGAGCGATTTAAACAAGGAAAGTCTCAAAGTACGTAGGTTTAAAAATGAATAAGAGTAAAACCAAAGTAATGTTCAACACGAAAGTTCAAAACAAAGATATTGTAATTGATGATAAGAATCTTGAGGAAGTTGAAGAGTATAATTATTTAGGCCAGATGGTGAAAGTGACGAAAGATCATAATAATGAAATAAAAAAAAACGTATTACAATTAATTGGAAAGTGTTTGGTAAGTATAATAAAATCCTGAGAGGCTCTCTACCTTTATTGAAACGTAAAGTGATGCATTAAAGCAATTCATTCTACCAACAATAATTTACGGGTGTGAGACTTGGAAGTTGAAGAGGGCGATGGAAACAAAGCTAAGGACTGCAGAGGAGAATGGAGAGATCAATGCTGGGAATAACACTGAGGGACCGAAAGAGAGTAAGTTGGGTGAGAGAACAGACTAGAGTGAAAGATATTGCAGAGGCAGTAAAAAAGAGGAAGTGGAATTGGGCAGGTAAGTTGGTGCGAACGACTGATAAGCGATGGAGCAAGTATGTTACTGAGTGGACGCCGCGAGATAGGAGGCGTGGAAGAGGGAGACCGGACAGAAAGTGGATGGAGAGACGAAACCGAGAAGTTTGCAGGAGTGACGTGGCAGAGGATGGCACGGTCGTGTTATTCATGGAATGCTAAGAAAGAGGCCTTTGTTCAGCACTGGACTCAGGATGGCTGTTTCAATTTGATTTGATTTGATTATACAGGAAAGGAACAATACTCTTTGGATCCTACTCCTCAATTTATCATACCTAGCATCAAATACACACGTACAAATATCAAATTCACACAAATACACACGTACAAATATCAAATTCACACAAATTCACTTGGTCTATATCCTTATTTCCAATTACCATGTTTAGATTTAAATTCATGAGTTGTTTCAGCTTGGGCTATATCACCTTTTGAGCTATTCAAATTATTCATACTTCATATGGAAAATCATATCTATTCACTTCCTTTAGATGTGTAGTCTTTCTTAAATTGTTCTCAATATCTCTTAAAGCGTGAATGGGTTCGATATTAGACAATCAGACGAGATCTAAACATTAGAGACTTCAATGATAAAATTAGAGGAACCCTAAACATTCTAACGTTTCGTTCGCGTAGAACTTCTTCAGAGAGTGTACGGAAAACTGTAATTGAAGTTTATGTACTAAACTTAGTTATCTTGTCGGATACTTGGCGAGTCATCAATGGGATTAAATAAAAGAATTTATGAACATAAAAACGACATAAAAGTACATAGGACATCTGAATCTTTAGTAGTTCATGCGGAAACATTCGATCATTTACCAAACTGGAGAGGAACTGAAGTGCTGCATAAAGGTTTTGATAAATTCACTAGAAGAATTGTAGAATCAGCATATATTTCAACTAAGAATTCATCGAACCATCAAGGAGGATTTATCGATTTAGCAAAACAAACTAGTATTTTAATTCTAGAACACAGCAGAAAAACTACCTTTCCCAAGCATCCGACAAGATAGCTAATTTTAGTACATAAGCTTCAATTACAGTTTTCCGTACACTCTCTGAAGAAGTTCTACGCGAACGAAACGTTAGAGTGTTCAGGGTTCCGTGCCTTCCTCTGTGTTTATGTTCTCCATCATCCAAATCACACACATATATATATATATATATATATATATATATATATATATATATATATATATATATATATACATATATATATGTGTGTGTGTGTGTGTGTGTGTGTGTGTGTGTGTGTGTGTGTGCGTGTGTGTGTGTGTGTGTGTGTGTGTGTGTGTGTGTGTGTGTGTGTGTGTGTGTGTGTGTGTGTGTGTGTGTGTGTGTGTGTGTGTGTGTGTGTGTGCATGTATATAAATGTGTGCGTGTGTGTGTTTATCTAGTATTTATCTAGTTATATTACACGGGCTATGCTCGTGGAGACCCATCTTTGTATCTTTCAGCATCATTTTTTTTTTTTTCTTGAATAATGTTAGCACACTGGGTTTTTTTTTCCAGGTATCTATCAACCTGTATGGAAAGCTTTTTTTTCAGATCTCTTCTGTAATTAGCTTTTTTGGGGGTTTCTTTTCGTGTCTTTTTGTATATCCATTGTCCCATTTCAATAAATCATTCTTATCCAAGATTTCCATTCCTTTCATAATTCTACAGATAGTAGGTCTCCTACTTCCCATCTTTGTTCTAGAGTTGGTAATTCTAATTTGGACAGTCTTTATTCATATGTCATTTTGGAAAGAGTTGGTGCCAGTTTTGTTGTTGCTCTTTGTATTCTTTTTGTTTTTTATTTTTTATATTCTTTTTGGTACTGGGAGTCTATAGTGTTGCTGCGTACTCGAGTTTTGGTCCTATTATGGCACTTTTATTGACCTTAATAAATTGTAGGTTTCTCCGACTGTTAAATTCATATGTTTGTCCGGTGTCATGTTTTTACTGATCATCACTTCAAGGTCTTTTTCCGATTTTAATTTTTTTTACCTCTACTTCACCAATTCTATAATCTCTCGATATTCTGTTTTTACTTTTTCTAAATTCCATTATACTACATTTCTTGATATTGAATTTCACTTCCCACTTTTGAGTCCATCTTCAGATCTTGTCCAAGTCTTGTTGTGATGAGTTGCAATCCTCCTCCGTTCTTTTTTTTTTTTTTTAGTATTTTTGCGTCGTCTGCAAAGAAATTCATATAATACTCTACTTCTTCATCCATGTCATTTGTGTATATGACAAACATGATCGGGGCCATTACTGATCCCTGCGGGACACCACTTATCATTTCTTTCCAATTTGAGAATTAATCTCTAAATACTACTCTCATTTTCCTCCCATTCAGGAAGTCTTTCATCCATTCCAATAATTTTCCTCTGATGGTGCCTATTGACTCTATTTTCCTTATTAGTTTCTTGTGTGGTACCTTATCAAATGTCTTTTGTAGGTCCAGAAAGGAACAGTCTGTCCAACCATCTCTCTTTTGTATTATATCTATTAATCTCGAGTAGAAGCAGATCAAGTTTGTTGTACACGATCTTCCTTGTCTGAATCCAAATTGATTTGGATTCAGTATAGTTTTCTTCCTCCAAATGTTTAACCCATCTATTTTTGATGACCTTTTCATAAACTTTTGCCATTGAACTTGTCAGGGAGACCGGTCTATAATTTGATGGATCTTCCTTGTTTCCTCCCTTGTAAATAGATACAATGCTTGCATTCTTTCAGTCCTGTGGCACCTTTTCTTCTTGAATTGAGAATTTTTATTATATATTATATCTGTTAATTCCTCCATGCATTCTTTCAGTATCCAATTTGCAATTCCGTCTGGACCATGTGATTTTCTGACATCAAGGGTTTTGATTTGATCGCTGATTTCCTTCTGTGTTACAATTATTTCTTTCATTGAGGGGGATATCTCTCTATTTCCTCACAGTTAGGTGAGTTTTCTATTGTGAATACTGATTAGTGGTTGTTCATAAATTCAGCCATTTCCAGTTCTTCCGTAAATTCGCATTTACCCTGGAGCAGATTTTCTATTTCTTGTTTATTATTCAGTTTGCCATTTACATACCTGTAAAATAGTTTGGGTTCTTCCTTGCATTTTTCTATTTATTTCAGTTTCTCTTTTCATCTCTGTGTATTTTTACATAATCATTTCTTAGTTTGATGCACATTAGCCATTTGCTTATTTTCTGGTATTTTTCCATTTCTTTCAAGCTTTGTCTCTTTTATCCTTAACCTCACTACATTTTTCTTGTACCAGCTTTTTATGTATGTTCCTCTCTTTCTTTTTCTCTTTCTTTTCTTTTGTTATAATACGTATTTATTCACTCCCTCATTATAAATTTCTTTTAGTATATTCCATTTCTCTTCCATCTCTGTTTCTTCATTTAGGAATTTTTCCTAATTTGCGTTGCGATTTTTTTTTTTTGTGTGTTTCACAAAATTTGTTTTGTTGTACATTAGTCTTCCTATTCTGTGTCTTTCATTTCTGCTTTGATCCATTTGCTCTTTCAACTCAAAATCTATTAGTACAGGGTCACTCTTTCCTATCGGAGTTTTGTAATCAATTTCTTCGACAATTTCAGGCTCTGTCGTAAGTATCAAATCCACGCTTGATGGTTCTTCACTACCTCTGTATCTGGTATTTTTCCTTATCCACTGAGTCATTGTGTATTAGATAGCCAACTCGAGCAGGACGTTGCCCTAGAGTTCCTCTCCACCCTTCACTGTTATTTCCTCCCAAAATATTTCTTTTGAATTAAAGTCACCCACAATTACTATATTTCCTCTGCCTTTAGTATATTAGTTAATTCGTATTTTGCATCTTCTAATGTTTTAGAATTATCACTTTCTGCCCAGGACTGTTTTGGGGGGCACATACACCACTACAAATTTTTTTACTCTTCATACATTTGCTTTCAACTTGTATCGTAATTGATTCTACATTATTTTCACCTTCACTAATTTCTGTTACATTTAAATCTTTATTAGTCAAAAATAATACTCCTCCACCCTGTTTATCCTTTCTATTCTTCGTCCAACAGTTGTATAAATCTTGTCCTACAGTTTTGGGTGGTAGAGTACACTTTAATTTAGTTTACACTATTCCCATTATGTCTGGTTTTCTAAGGCCACATAATCACCTAATTCATTCATTCCTGATGTTATTCCATCTATATTGATACGAGCTATTTTTAATTTCCTTTCTTCTCGTCTTTTTCTGTGTGCTTTGTTTCCTTTTCCTTATATACCATTTTCTCAGCCTCAGGTCCACCACTCTCTTTCTCTCTCTCTCTCTCAAAAAAAAAAAAAATCAGTTGTTCTTTTTTCGTTTTTTTTTTTTTGTCTCTTTTCTAATTTCTTTTTCTTTTACTTCTTCACTCATTTCTATTTTTATCCATATATTTTTGTATTATTCACTATTTGCTAATTTCGTTGTTCTG
>NC_134784.1:45293758-45295334 GCF_046742065.1 Oratosquilla oratoria | reverse complement strand
CAGGAGACCTTTTGATCCATATCTAGGTCGGATGCGAAAAAAAGAAAATCATATAT
The DNA here is from genome assembly GCF_046742065.1 of Oratosquilla oratoria. Lineage (NCBI taxonomy): Eukaryota > Metazoa > Arthropoda > Malacostraca > Stomatopoda > Squillidae > Oratosquilla > Oratosquilla oratoria. The sequence goes on along the minus strand of NC_134784.1, from coordinate 45,295,278 downwards.
AATATACAACAATAAATAAAAACTATAATAATGTAAATAACAAATAAAATACATAAATAAATGCATAGGTATAGTTGAATAATAAACAAACAGGTAAATAGTAAATAATAATAAATTGACATATAACTAATAATAAATGAAAATCAAACAGACAAATGATAACAAAACAAAAACAAATAATATAAGATAAATTATAATCATTACAGCATCTTACTTCGGTATTTATCTAACTGATTCTTAAAGCTTCGAACTGAACTACATTGCACTACCTGTGCAGGAAGTTTATTCCATTCATTTACTACACGGTTGGCAAAGTTGTTTCTACCTACTTCTAAATTGAATCTATTTCCGGATAGTTTGAGACCATTGTTTCTTGTCTGATTCTCATTCAATGTGAAAATTTGGTCACTTTTGATGTTGTCAATTCCCTTTAGAATCTTAAAGACCTGTATCAAGTCACCTCTGAGTCTACGCTTTTTTAGGGAAAACAGATTCATGTGTTTTAGTCGATTTTCGTATGATTTATTTTTGATATTTGGAATCAGTTTTGTGGCTCGCCGTTGTACTTTTTCCAGTCTGTCAATGTCTTTAATGAGATTCGGTGACCATACAGAAACAGCATATTCCAAATGTGGACGAACTAACGATTTATATAGCTTGTTAATGAGTGATGGACTTTTGAAATCAAAAGATCGCGCAATCAGTCCCAGAATCTTATTTGCTTTCTCAGAGGCTGAAATACACTGTTTGGATTATTTGAGGTGGTTACTGATAATTACGCCGAGATCTTTTTCACTATCCACTTTTGTTAACGAATTACCAAATAACTTGTAATCGTACTTACTGTTATTTTTACCTATGTGCATTACCTTGCATTTACTTGTGTTAAATTTCATTAGCCACTTTTCAGACCATTGCTGTAATTGATCTAAATCTTCTTGAATATCTAATTGGTTTGAGTGATCATTTGCCACTCCGCACAGTTTTGTATCATCAGCAAATTTGGAAACAGTAGATTTTAGTCCATGGTCTATATCATTTATATATACTATGAATAGAAGTGGCCCAAGAACGGAACCCTGAGGAACTCCACTTGCAACACTTTTCCATCCAGAAGTTTTTCCATTTAAAACAACTCTCTGTTTTCGACCATTCAACCAATTACTAGTCCAACCTAATAGGCTACCACTTATTCCATGCAAAGCTAATTTAGTAAGTAGTCTTTCGTGTGGGACGGTATCAAAAGCTTTTGCAAAGTCTAGATATATTAAATCTATATTGTTTCTTTTGTCATAATTCGAGATAACTGTGTTGTAGAATTCGAGTAAGTTAGTCACGCAAGAACGTTTCCGTCTGAAACCATGCTGGCTATCATTTATCAAACGGTTACTTTCTAAATGATATTCGATAGCATCTCTGATGATAGTTTCCATTATTTTTCCTACGATTGAAGTCAAACTTATAGGCCCATAGTTATTTGGTTTCTTTTTGTCACCTTTTTTGAATATGGGAGTAACGTT
>NC_134784.1:45278758-45288758 GCF_046742065.1 Oratosquilla oratoria | reverse complement strand
ATATCTTAGTCTAGCTTTGCTAGAACTCGTCCACTTTGTTGGACTTAGACTTTTAGTCGTAGAATTTTCTCGACTTTTTATGTAATTTTTATGTAAAATATTACGTAGGACTTAGTTTCCATTCTGTGGATCGAAATTTCTCGACCTTACCACATATTGTCTTTAAGATTATTTTTTTTTTTATTATTGAATGTCGATATTTGATCGACACTTATACGTGTCTTATACGTGTCTTGTTAATCTTAGCCTTTTATGTTCTAAAGAAACCCATTGTCTGGTATTTATTTGTCTGTGAATTTACGTGTTTCGGACATTGTACTTTTCGCTAGTTTTGGCGACTTCTATTTTTCGATCTTGTTTATTTGTTTCTTTTGAAGGAAATAATCATTCTTAAGCAGAACTCTAGTTTTTTAACCTGGCCCTTCCCCATAGGCGTCACAATATACACATACATACACGTGTACATATATATATATATGAGTGGTAGGGATGGAAGTTTAAACGCCAAGAATACGCTGAAGGTTTATTACTAACATTTCGTCCAACTAGGACGAAACGACAGTAATAAAACTTCAACGGATTTTTGGCGTTTAAAGTCACCACCCTACCATTCATTCTGTATTCACACCTCATATATATATATATATATATATATATATATATATATATATATATATACATATACATATACATATATATATATACATATATATATGTATATGTATGGATGTACAGCATGTATGTATATATATATATATATATATATATGTGTGTGTGTGTGTGTGTGTGTGTGTGTGTGTGTGTGTGTGTGTGTGTGTGTGTGTGTGTGTGTGTGTGTGTGTGTGTGTGTGTGTGTGTGTGTGTGTGTGTGTGTGTGTGTGTGTTTATGTTTGTGTGTGTGTGTGTGTGTGTGTGTGAGTGTGTGTGTGTGTGTGTGTGTGTGTGTGTGTGTGTGTGTGTGTGTGTGTGTGTGTGTGTGTGTGTGTGTGTGTGTGTGTGTGTGTGTGTGTGTGTGTGTGTGTGTGTGTGTGTGTGTGTGTGTGTGTGTGTGTGTGTGTGTGTGTGTGTGTGTGTGTGTGTGTGTGTAAATACATACATGCATAGTTTTATAGATACCCACGCAAAGGGCAAACATATTTCGAACTGAAGTCTGAAGTAGACAAAAATTTTAGGTTAATGCATAATGAAAGAAGTATGGAAAATCAGCGAACATAAAAAGAAAAGTTCTTAAAGACTGAAAAGGGAATGAATTGATAAGAAAACGTTGTAAGGTAAATACGTGATAACAAAGACAGAGGAGGTACGTAGCAGGAGTAAAGAATAAAAAGTAGACAAAGGAGTACAAACAAGTGAATTCATAGAAGAGGGAATAGAATATCATATTGTAGAGTTCTAATGAAACAGAGAAGGGAAACTCGGAGATTAGAGAGATATAATGAGGACGATTATGAAAAGAATTTACTTTATATATTTTTAACTAATCGGCTGAAAAGATACTCTGGCTTTAGATGATTTTTAATCAATCAACGTTCTTCTTACCAAAATACAATACATGGAGTAGGTTCCTGTGCTAAAGAAGATTATACTGATTTAAGTGGATAAATTTCGTAAGTTTTTGGTGATGGAAAGAGAAGGGAAAGTGAAATATGAATAAGTAATGCAAGTGAACAATGGTTTGGTGGAAAACGAGCAAAGACACAGGAAACTATAGGATGGAATGGAAAGAGCGTACAGGAAGAGAAACGTATTGAGGGGAAGGAAAGAAAAGAGTAAGGAAATAGAGGGAGGGACCTAGAGGAAAACTGAAGGAAAAAGGAAATGACGGAAAGGAATTGAAATGGATGAAAATATAGAGAAAAGAAAAAAGAAAAGGAATAGCGAGAAATATTAAAGACAAGAGAGTGAAAGTGAAGGAAAAAAGAGAGGGGGTAAGAAAAGATAAGAAAAAAATAAGGAAAAAGGAGGGGAAAATAAATTTAGACAGAGAAGGAAATGGTTGGGGACAAAGATAAATGAAATGAGAGAAACGATGTGGGTTGGATAATGAAATGTCATTATAAGAGTAGGACATGTGGTGGTGGAGAAGATGGAATAGATGGAGAGTTGAAAAATAGGAAAAAGAGAAAAAGAGGAGGATAGAGAGAGAAAATAAAAGGAAAGTAGGAAAAAGCGTGATTGGATTGAAAGAGGAGCAAGAAAAAAAAAAACTGAGGAGAAAGCAGAAAAAAATAAATTTGTCCAAGGAGGGCTGGGAAGTGACAGGAGGGAGAAGGAAGGGGAGTGAGGGAGAGGAAGGGGAAAATGAGGGAAATGGAAATGAAAGAAGCAAAAAAGGGTGGAGAGAAAAAGAAAAGGAAATGTAGGGAAGGAAAAGTAGGGAAATAGCGGGCAAGGGAAAGAGAAGAAAGAGGAAAGGGTGGAGGGAAGGACTGAAAAAAGAAGTGGGAGGGAAGGGGAAGGTATTGCTTTGGGAATGGAAAAGGGTTTAAAACAAAGTGCAAAATGGGAGAGGGAAAAAAGTATGGTAAGAAAGAGGAGGGAAAGAGGAGAGGAGAGATAGGGAAGTGAAGTGAATTGGAAAGGTACGAAAGGCGTGAGGAAATGGTAATAAAGAGATAAGGGAATGATACAGAAAAGGAAAAGGAGGGAGAATCTAATGGGAGAAGAAGGGAAAGTGAGATGACGGGACAGGAGGAGATGAGGGAGGGTTAAATAATGAATAAGGGTGTAGAAAGGAGGGGAAGAGAAAGGGAAGAGAAGAAATGAAATGAAATGAAATGAAATGAAATGAAATGAAATGAAATGAAATGAAATGAAATGAAATGAAATGAAATGAAATGAAAATATAGGACAGGAAAGGAGAGGAAAGGAAAGGAAAAGAAAGGAAAGGAAAGAAAAGGAAAAGAAAGGAAAGGAAAGAAAAACAAAAGAAAGGAAAGGAAAGAAAAACAAAAGAAAGGAAAGGAAAGGAAAGGAAAGGATTTTCAAGCGAGTGGAAATGTGGTGAAAAAGGAGGGAGATAAGAGGTAGAAAGATATAGAAGGAGAAAAGAAATTGTAATGGGATGAGTAAATGTTGGTAAAAGAGAGGTAAGGGGGAGTAATGGAGGCGAAATTTACTCGAAAAGGAAAAGGAAAGAAGTTGGGGTAGGGAATGAGAAAAGGGAAAGGGAGGGAAGAAGGAAATAAAATATAGGGGAAAGGGAAGGGAAGAGGAAGGGAAGAAAGTAAAAATAAAGAAGAAGAGAGGTAGGGAAAGGGGGAATGAAAGAGGGGGTAAGGAAGGGGAAAGAGATAGATAGGGTATAAAGTAGGGAATGAAAAAATAGAAGAAAGAACAGGATAAGTTAGGAGAAGTGAAAAGGAATGAGAGGTAAGGGAGGCTGAAGAAGGGAAAGGGAAGTAAGAAAAGATAGAGAAAGATAGAGATCAGCATGGGTAGTTAGGGGTAGAAACAGAGAGAATGGGAAAGGTAGGTGAAGTAATGAATGTAGAGAAAGGTAGGCGAGAGAGGTCGAGATGATGTATCAGAAAGAAAGTAATGTGAAGGTAAAATAGATGAGTTAAGAGGCGTTGCAATATAAGTAAGTGAAGAAGATGAGGTGGAAATCTTGAGAAAACACATCGTTGTGACATTCGATGTGAAAGGTAAAGCGAACTGTGAAGGGATGGGAAGTGGGACAGGATGTGAGGTATGAGGACGACCCTTGAACAAAACTAATAGTGTAATAATAAAAACACTTCGAAAGATTATACGCGACGTAAACGCGTGAAAGGAATAATGTTAAGAAAAATATATTAGAGAAATTACAGTAACATGAAAGGGAAGGAGAAACGAAGGACAGGAAGACTTGCAGAAGAAGGGCCTCTGTAAGGGTGGAGCCAAGTAGCCCGGAAGAAGGGGAGAAGGGAAAATTGATACGAGGGTACGGGGCAAGGCTGAGAAGGAGGCTGGACAATGGGAATGTAAAAGAGAAGACGATGAGGAGTGGCAATAAGAAGTATGAGAAAATGAAAAATAGGAATACAATATAAAAAGGTGAAGGAAGAGGAGGCAAAAGAGGAAATACAAGAGGGAAAGTAGTAGTGGTAGTAGCAGTCGTAGTAGGAGGAGAAGAAGAAGGAGGAGGAGGAGTTCGAGAAAATTTAGATGGAAGAAGAGGAAGATAAGGAAGAAAATAAAGAAAAGTACGACGGGGATGTGGAGGCAGAGGAAGAGGCAAGGGCGGAAGCAAGCGAGGAGGGGAAGGAGGAGGAATAATAAGATAAGTAGCAGGTGGAGGAAGGGGGCGAGATGGAGGAGGAAGAGATGGAGGAGAGGGAGGAGAAGGGGGAAAAGGAGTAGGAAGAGGGTAAAGGTGAGTAAGAGGATATGGGAAAGAGGAAGGTTAAGGAGCGGAAGTGGGTGAGGAAGAGGAGGAGAAGGAGGAGACGGAACAATAGGAGGACAAGGAGGAGGAGAGTAAGAGGTGGAAGAAGAGGAGGAGAAAGAGGAAGAAGAGGAGGAGGAGAAGGAGTAAGAGGAGAAGAAGAGGACGAGGAAGAGTAGGAGGAGAAGGAGGAGGAAAAGGAGGAGTAGGAAGAGTAGGAGTAAACTTACTAGAGTCTGGTCTCGAGATAGAGGGGAAAGAAGTGGAAGACCGAGGGAAGTGAACGAGAAAAGCCAAAGGGGGAGGTATAGAGACGAATAAAAACAAGATGGCCATAATTGGGGAGAAGGACAAAGAGGGGGAAGGACGAAATCTCTTGATGAAATTAGAAGGAAAATGGAGGAGAAAAAGATAAATCATGGCAACGAGAGAAGAAGAAAAAAAATATCACATATAATGTATCTTGTAAATAAATGGATTTGCTGACGACGTGGAAATGGCAAAGGAAAAGTCAGGGAAGAGATCAAAAGTGATGACCAGGGGTGAAACGCAAGCCGATGGAGTGAAAAAGCGGTAAAGGAAAAAAAAAGTGAGGATAAGGAGACGGGTAGAAAAATAGTGACGGGTTGAGCCCGAAGCAAAGGAAATGAAGTGGAGGAGAAGGTGGAGAGGTGAGGGAGATGAAGAGAAGAACAAAGGAGTAAAGGGTAGCGACAGAAGGACGAAGTGGGAAAGGAAGGGAGGAGAAAGCAGGAGAAGAGGAGGAGGATAGCAAGAGGAGCAAAACGGTAGAAAAGGGAAAGAGAAGATGGGAGAAGAGGGTACAAAAAGGGAAGGAAAAGGAAAAGGTTAGAAGAGAGAAATAGATTCGAATGGAAATAAAATCACAAGGGAATGGAAGGGGGAAAGGAGAAGGATAAGGAGGGAAAGAGAAGGGAGAAGGGGAGAGGTATATGAGGAGAAATGAGTATCTGAGAAAGAAGGTGGAGGGTAGAGGATGGGGAAGAGAAGGTAAAGGAAGAGGAAGGTTGAGAAAGGAAGGGTATGAATGGAAGAGGAAAAGTGGATAGATGAAAGGACTATACGTATTGGAAAATAAGGGAAAGACGATGGGAAGGGGGTGGGAAGAAGGCTTAAGGGAAAGAGACCACGTGGTTACTGCGTGAGGAGGAGGAGTAGAGAAAAAGAGGATGTTAGAGAAAAAGAAAGGTAGGAAGAAAGGGGAAAGGAAGGGGAAAGGAAACGAAAGAGAAATGGAAGGGAAGGGTAAGATGCGGATTAGGAGAAAGTAAGGAGGAAGGCGATGGGATGGAAAGGGGATGGTAAAGGGATGGTAAGGAAATGGAAAGGAGGTGTAAAGGGCAAGGAAAGGCGATGGAAACGGAATTGGAAGGAAATGGAAAGGGGAGGGGGAGGGGAAGAAAAAGGAATGGGAATGGGATAGAGAAAGGAGGGGAAAAACAGTGGAAATGTATGGAAAAGGAATAGAAAGAAAAGTTATGGGAATAAGACAAGTGGGGAGGTGAGGAATAAAAGGTAAGGGGAATAAGAGGGTCAGTGGAGAGGCAGGTGAGGGGAAAGGGAAGAACAGAGGAAGGGGAAAGTGGTGGAGAAGAGAAGGGGGAGGAAGATAAAGAGGAGGAGAAAGGGAGGGGAATAGGAGGAGAAGGGAAAGGAAGGGAAAGGAAAGGAAGGTGAATGAAATGGGAAAGAAAAAGAAAGGGAAGGAGAGGGAAAGGTATGAAGATTGGGGGATGGAATGAGATGGGAAGAGAATAGTAGGAGGGTAAGAAAAAGTGGAGAAAGGGAATGGTTGGAGTAAGAGAGAAGACCTGGGGAAAGAACGAGGAGAGTAGAAATAGTCTAACAAAGCATCGAAGAAGGGAATTCCGAGAAGGAGACGCCGAAGAAAGGGACTTCGAAAAAATTTAAGACTTTAAAAAAAAATGAGGGAGTTTAGATAGAGAGCGTCGAAATAAAAGACAGATAAGAATTGGGCATAGAAGAAGGACCGAAGTAGAAGGGGCTTCGAACATGAGTGGAAAAGGTGAAGTTGCAGTAGACGGCGGAGGTATAAAAAGAGCTGAAACTTGGGCAACATAGAAGATAGTCTTGATGAAAGAGGTAGAGAAGAGGGTGGAAACAAAGGACATGGATGAGAAGCAACTGAAGGAGAAGGGAGTGGAGAAAAATGGGGCATGAAGGAATGAGGTGAAAGAAAAGAGGGTGGAGGGAAATGTGTAGGAGTAGAAGTAGGTGGAGAAGCTAATGAAGATGGAAGCGTTGAAAAAAGTAAAGGTAACGAAGGGAAAGGAAATGAAGGAAAACGGGTTAGAAGAAAAGAGGTTGGAGAGAAAGGGGGCTGAATCGAGAGGGGCAGAGGTGAAGAGGGTGGAGGTGAGGTGGGGCAGAGACGAAGTGGTTAGAGGTGAAGGGGTTGCAGGGAAAGAGAATAAAAGTAAAGGGAATGGGAAAGGAGGTGGAGGAGACTATGGGGAAGAAGCGGAAGGAGGAGATGGAATCGGAGGAAATGGGGTGGAAAGGAAGGGGGTAGCTGAAAAGGGGGGGAAATTGAGCGGAGCTGAATAAGTGAGAACAAGTAGGGGGATAGGGTGGGGAGGGAAACAAGAACGGTAAAAAGAGTAGAAAAAGGAGGAGTAGAAGAAAGAAAATAAGGGAAGAGGAAAGGGACATAGCTAGTACAGAAAAGAAAGGGACTCGGATTGAAAGGAAAAAATAAAAAAAACGAAAAAAAATCGAGACCTACGAAATATATAAAAAATTGGTGCCGGGGGGCTGAACATATTTGTGGACGAAGATGGATGAAGGAAAGCCGGAATAGAGAAAAAACAAATAAATAAGATAAAAAAAAAAATGAGACACAAGAAGAATATGTAATAAATGAGAGAAGATGGAACATTGATTGTTGGTATTGGATGATAATAACTTAAAGCAAAGGGAACATGGTAGTGATTGTAAGCATGAAAATTAATAAGGTACAAAGAAATAGTGGATAAGGAGGATCACACAATGTAAAAAAAAAATGAGAAAAAAAAAGTAGCAAGTTTATGCCAGGAGACGCGCAGCTGCGGCCGAAGCCATCTCCTTTGCCTAGTGAGTTTAAACTATTGGGACAGGTAACAATTAATGTTGAGAATCGGAGAAAAGAGCCGGATTCGAACCTACAACTAAATGAATCCAGGACCAGCAGGCTTCTGATCGCCACCAACGCTGCTGCAACAGGGATATAAGCAAATGTCGATGAAAGTGAAATAAAGTGGTAGGGAAAACAGCACAAGCACAAGGGATTGAGAACCAACCCTAGAAAAAAAACATAGTAGTATTAAACTAGGAACACTTGGAAAGTACACACGTCCACCAAGGCAGCTGTGCACGACGTTTATGTAAAAATAGAATTAGTTTTGGGGCTGTAACTTGCCAAGTTTGATGTGAAATTACTTCACATGAAAAAGTATCGTAATCCGGATCACTATCGAAATCTAACGATGTATTAATTGGACCGTGTTTCACTATAAAAAAGAAAACAGAGTTGTTGGAAGAGAGAGCAAATAGAAATAAATTCTACAAATAAAGAACGGAGAAGCACGGCTGGCGTGGAGAACAGGAAGGAAGAGGAGGTAGAGGAGGAGGACAAGAAAGAGGAATAGGAAAGGAGGAGGAATAGAAAGATTTTGAGGAGCTGAGCCGGAAACTCTAGGAAAATCAAGGTCTCCTCTTTCAAGTGAACCAGAGAGCAGAAAGACAAGGGTGGGCAGATAATTGGGCCCGATAAGGACAGAAAGGAGCAAAACAGCACGTGAGAGGGGATAAAGTAAGTGGGAAAGATGTGCAAAGAGGACTGAGATAAACAGGAACCAAAAGAAGGGTTTAGAGAATAATCGAGGAACAGTCAACAAGAAATTATATAAAGATGATCTCATAATAATTAAACTCTAAAAAAGTGGACATTTGGGTGTTTTCCATATGCACGATTTTTTATTTTTTTCAAAACAGCTTAAAGGAGTCCTGGTTCTTAGGAAGATGGACAGATAGATAGAGAGAGAAAGAGATAAGGAGAGAGAAAAGGATTACAAAGGATTACAAAGGATTACAAAGGCGGAGCAAGCCGATAGGAGACCTTTTGATCCATATCTACGTCGGATGCAAAAAAAAAAAAAAAAAAAAAAAAAAAAAAATCATGTTAATAATAAATTAAAACTATAATAATGTAAAAATAACAAATAAAATACATAAATAAATGCATAGGTATAGTTGAATAACAAACGAAAAGGTAAATAGTAAATGATTATAAATTGACATATAACTAATAATAAATGAAAATCAGACAGACAAATTATAACAAAACAAAAACAAATAATATAACATAAATCATAATCATTACAGCATCTTACTTAGGTGTTTATCTAAATGATTCTTAAAGCTTCGAACTGAACTACATTGCACTACCTGTGCAGGAAGTTTATTCCATTCATTAACTACACGGTTGGCAAAGTTGTTTCTACCTACTTCCAAATTGAATCTATTTCCGGACAGTTTGAGACCATTGTTTCTTGTCTGATTCTCATTCAATGTGAAAATTTTGTCACTTTTGATGTTGTCAATTCCCTTTAAAATCTTAAAGACCTGTATCATGTGCTTAAGTCGATTTTCGTATGATTTATTTTTGATATTTGGAATCAGTTTTGTGGCTCGCCGTTGTACTTTTTCCAGTCTGTCAATGTCTTTAATGAGATTCGGTGACCATACGGAAACAGCATATTCCAAATGTGGACGAACTAACGATTTATATAGCTTGTTAATGAGTGATGGACTTTTGAAATCAAAAGATCGCGCAATCACTCCCAGAATCTTATTTGCTTTCTCAGAGGCTGAAATACACTGCTTGGATGATTTGAGGTCGTTACTGATAATTACGCCGAGATCTTTTTCACTATCCACTTTTGTTAACGAATTTCCAAATAACTTGTAATCGTACTTACTGTTATTTTTACCTATGTGCATTACCTTGCATTTACTTGTGTTAAATTTCATTAGCCACTTTTCAGACCATTGCTGATGTATATATATATATATATATATATATATATATATATATATATACATAGAGAGAGAGAGAGAGAGAGAGAGAGAGAGCGAGTCAGAGTGAGAGAGAGGGAGAGAAGAGGTAGGGGAAGCAAGTAGGTATACATGCTAATAGGAGAACCCAGTGTGTTATTATATAAAGAAATTATTATTACAAAAGTAATAATGAAAGAGACGCAGGAGCTAAGAAGGTTGAAGGAATTTTTTGGGTAGACATTGTAGTAATTCCGTCTTAAAAAAAAAAAAAAAAAAAAAAGACCGCATGAACTTTGGAATGACAGGCAAAGATTTCACTGCGGTGCCAAAATGAGGGCATTTTGGAATTTATAGAGTGGCTGTAGTAGGTTTCGAGTGGGGAGGAAATTTGGTGGTTCTGAAGAGACTTCAGGTCCTGCATGAGCCTCCCCGATGATAAAATTTTGGTCGAAATCCAAGCCTCAGGATTCGAAGTGACTGGAAATTTTCCTCTGGATGAAGGAGAGAGTTCTAATTACGGATTAGTTAAGGATGTCCCAATAAACCAATATG
>NC_134784.1:45263758-45266258 GCF_046742065.1 Oratosquilla oratoria | reverse complement strand
TGTATGTGTGTGTGTGTGTGTGTGTGTGTGTGTGTGTGTGTGTGTGTGTGTGTGTGTGTGTGTGTGTGTGTGTGTGTGTGTGTGTGTGTGTGTGTGTGTGTGTGTGTGTGTGTGTGTGTGTGTGTGTGTGTGTGTGTGTGTGTGTGTGTGTGTGTGTGTGTGTAAATTGATATCACTTTACGTTGAGTGAGAGAGTACAGGGTGAACAAAGGTCACAAACAGTGTTAATGAACGTGATTTAATTTATTTCCTTTTTCGTGCAAGTGTGTAGTCCACTTCTTTCACTTGCTCTACAAGCTGCATTTTATTTGATTTCATTTATTTTTTGTAAGAATGTATATGAGATCCATTGTGTACAATTGTGTATATAAAGTTGTAGCCAATTGTTTGTCCGGTTCTCGTACCGACTGGAGGAGGAGGGGGACCCGGGCAGCTTCGGTCAATATATTAAGCTCTTTGACCAATGTATCTCATCACACCCCTGAAGACGGACCTAGGACTAGGACCGAAACGTCGGGCATTGAACCTCCCACTTTGAATCTGGTGTTTACGCTTCTCCTCTTTAACATGTTAAGAAATGGGGTTGATAACAGAAAACACAGTGTTTAAGAAGAGAGCCAAGCATAAGTGTACATAAAAATGGATGATGGAACGGAAGGATGGTTGAGAGGGGATCATCGAACTCTGTTGTGGTATCAAAAGGAAGGATTGGAAGATATCTAGACGTTCGTACTTTCAGGGGAGAGAGGGGGGAAGAATCACACAATTATAAAATAGCAGAGAAATAGAAAATGGATAGAAGTTGGGGGAAGAGGAAATAGTTGGGAAGTAGACAGGTTCTGGAAATTAAGAAATGAAAAGAAAAAGGAGAAAGTATACTCGAAGAACCTGAGAGAAATGTGGGAACTGATAAGGGATAAAAGGGAAGTAGAAGTGGAAAAAATGCATGGGCATATTTCAAGGAAGAATTGATAACGTGCACAAAAATTGTATGAATGATGAGCAGAATGGGAGGGAGGAGAAAGAAAGGTAATGAATGACGGGTTAAAGGGGTGAAGGCTGAGGTGGGTTAGTTATAAGGAATAGAATATGTTAGGTAAAGAGAGCATAGCAAAATGTAAGGTAAGGGAGCAAAAAAAGGAGAGCAGATGTAAAGTGGGCTAGAAGTTATAAAGAACATTTTCAAAAATAATAAGAAATACTTTGGAAGGAAGTGGAGAGTGAAATTGGGTGGTTTTAATGAAGAAGAAAAGGTAGAAGATGGAGATGAATAGATGTTAATTGAAAGCAAGGACCTATGAGGATAATGGGTAGAGTATTTTAGAGAACTGTCGAATGTAGAGTAGGTTACGTATTGAATGATTGTGGTAGTAGTAAGAGCTAGGGAAATGACTGTAAAGGGAAAGGAAAATGACAGAGCTATAGGATTATAAATGATGAGAACTTTTCAGGGCTTTGGGTTGGATAAGGATTACATGCAATGAATAAAACATAGATAGGGTAGCAAGGAATGATTATATTTAATATGAAAAAATATGTAGACGACCGCCGTTCTCTACTAGTTACCACTTAAAAAAAAAATCGACGTTAAGGGCTGCAACCCAGTTGAATGAAATTAGTTCGTGATAGTTAGACCATAGTCATTACATCTCAAATAAACAAGTTCTTCTAGCGATGGGTAGAAAATAATATGCAAAACATATTATTGAATTTGATCAATAAATGATACTCGTCCCATCCTAATTTGCAATTATCATTTCTTCTCGTAGCTCTACTATGTATAGCACCCTCAATACTGTGGCATGTTTGAACAATATCGTTACGGCAATGTGAGAGAAATTTACTCAAATGATTGCGGACTACAGTCTGAACATGGTCATTATTAGTCAAGGCCCTTTATTCACTATGATACTAAAGCGGACCGCGGTTGGAACAATGTCTTAATTTATCGAGACCATATCAGTGTTATCCCGCGTTGTGGCTTGTTGGCTATAGCAGTCTCCCTTATGAGTCATTACGTAGACTCGAACGAATATAATGGTATCTTAACCAGGGGAAGATGCTGGACGTTATATAAAATTCTGGCTATCGCCAGATGATTTTTTAGTAGATTAAACTTGCCCATAATATGGATACATCCGGCGCCGCCGCAGCGTGTGACACCGATATTACCGTGGTTTTCTTCTCGTCCTTCCGTCTTGATCACCACGTAATATACATTTCTTAACATGATTGCTCTTCATTTGCCGCTTGAGCTGCTCTTATGCTTGGCCAGACTGAAAAGAATTACCGAGAGCAAATTACCTGACGGTTCTTGCATGTAAATAACCTATATTTAGAAACACTATTTTCTTTTATTTTTATATAAATTACAAGGTGCAGCTAAGCAGTCTGGAGACTAATTAAGAGTAACTGGCTTCTCGAGGGAGTTGTTTAATAGAATACAAGTTTTTTTAACAAAGCACGTATCGCAGGTGATACTACTTACATTATCGAATAA
>NC_134784.1:45253758-45256258 GCF_046742065.1 Oratosquilla oratoria | reverse complement strand
AAAATAAGTACATAGAATTTGATTACCAAAACGCCTAAAAATCAAATTGCCCCCTAAAAATAAAATTGCTACCTGTGGGGGATACGCCCCACGTTAGGAACCACTGGTCTAATGGGTCGCTAGCTCTGGCCCGGTGCACATGTCCACCACGGTTATAGGGGACGGTGAAGGTGGTTTCGCCACTCCAAAGTACCTCAGACCACTATTGAGGAATCCATTTACGACATTTAAGTGTAAAATCCAGCCCACGTTTCTACTGCCGCTTAGTAAGAATGAGTTTTTTAACCTGCCGATGGCTACTGTAGCCCAGCTCGGCCACCCGCCTGTGGACTGTGCTTATGGACACCCCAGAAAGATTTGTTTCTATTTTCTAGTAGCTATATTAGGTGTACTTTCTAGCTGTTTTTGAGCATAGTCAAAGTATGTACATATGTCTTCTTCGAGGAGCCAGGACGAGGTTTAGCAGAAGGTAACTCGACACCACCATTGGCCTTGAAACGTGTCACCCACTTTTTCACAGATCGCTCACTCACACCAACATTTGCCATTCTTTCTCTTGTTTGGAGCCCAACGTTGTGATGGCCTATGATCTGAGCTATAGTTACAGGCGTTAATAACATCTTTTTACCCATAGTTACTAAGGTATAGCCCAGAAACCAAGGAAAACCCAGACAAAATATGGAGCGGGTGAGACAACAAAGGCGCAACACTTCAACTCACCACGGCAGCCACGCGGGCACTGAGATGGTATTTGGTGTTTGTTGGGAGATAGTGACGTCGTGCTAATGGCTGGTACCCAGCATAATACCGTAATGGAAAAAATACCCCTCTGTACAGTAGGCATTGTTTTTTGTCATGGCATTATGCCAAGGCGTTCATAATGCCATGGCGAGCACTGCACACACACACACACACACACACACACACACACACACACACACACACACACACACACACACACACACACACACACATATATATATATATATATATATATATATATATATATATGAATATATATATATATATATGTATATATATACATATATATATACATACAAAATTGAAGGTGAAAGAAGTTGACGAGAAGAAATGGGAGAATTTTACGCCTTAACGTTTCGACCCGCAGGGTCTTGATCACAAAGCTAACAACTCAAACGTAACCGGATATTTTATACACGGACGGGTCATCTTATGGGACGCTTCGGAGAGCTTGTTATTTTATCTGCGTATTCTTTTATTATTAATAAGCTTGTGGCTTTTGCTAAACATATAAATCCTTCTCTATGGTTAATGTTGTTATTAGTGTTGATATATGCTGCCTCAATTGTCTTCCTTAGTTTCTTGGATGATCCTTTATTTAATACGGTTGTGTTGTTCCAGTCTGGAAGGTGACCATGTTTATCCACATGTATTACTATGGAGTTAGATGTCCTATGGGCTTTTACGTCATTTTTATGTTCATTTATCCTTTTATTAAGTCCGCGACCAGATTCACCAAAATATGAAGAGGGACAGCTTTTACACGGGATTTTATAAACAACGCTGTTTTCGTTAGTGGGATTATTGTCGCTACGTGTTACCAAATGTCCTACTTTGCTACCTGACGTCCTGGCTATTTTGATACCCGCTTTTAGAAGACAAGTGTCTAGGTATGAATTAACATTAGAGTTTGGTACTGTGATATATCTGGTTTCATTATTACACACACATATGCAATAAAACACTTGAAACGTGTGTTTTATAAATGCAAGGCAACCATTTAGAAAATAAGCAAACGGAGCAGAGTGCTTTCGTATATTACATCTTCAGTGTAAATTACAAAGAAAGAGTGTACAGCCAAACATAATATTGTATGACAAGAGCATAAGGAATTACACTAGGAGAGGTAGTGGACGAGTTGTCCAGGCGTGGGTCACACGTCTATCATATTTACACTTGGTAATTGTTGACTATTTCCTTACAGCTATGATTTCCTATATTATACAACCCTAAGTTGAAGTTGAAGTTGTTATCATTTGTAAGTTTAATCAAACAATTTTCAATTGAATTTCTTTCGACAATATTATTGCTGAAAGTAATCACTCTGGCGTTTTCCCAGTTGATAGGGTGATTAAAAGTGCTTAAATGTTTAAAAATGGCACTTGACTCATTCCCGTCTTTGACACATTTCTTGTGTTGTTTTATCCTAACAGGAAGATCATTTGACTTCTGGCCGATAAAGAATTCATCATATATTTTGCAAGGAATTTTGTAAACACAGTTTTTTGGGGCAATTTTTAGAATTATTGATTAGGTATTGTTTGATTGTATTATTGTTTCTGAAGGCTACGTTGATATTAAAATTCTGGAGTAATTTGGGAACAATAGTTATGCTTTCTTGATAAGGTAAAACTACTAGGTTATCATGGTCCTTAAGTTTATTAGGCTGAGAATTGTAATAAATTTTCCTTGCAAAATTGTAACAAACATCAATGAAATGTTTAGGATATTTCAATCC
>NC_134784.1:45238758-45243758 GCF_046742065.1 Oratosquilla oratoria | reverse complement strand
CTGTTGAATCAGTCTCTTAATCCTGGGTGTGAGCCATGGGGCATCGGCTGAATGTGTCCGCATTTGCTTCAAAGGGAAATGACGATGGAAGGCCTGCGTAATTATATTGATATAGATGTCCCACTTCTCTTAAACTTCCTCCTTTGTGAGCACCTCTGTCCATGGATGTTGAGTAATCCATTGTCCTAATTCATGCAAGTGTGAATCGGGCATGGACCTGTGAAAGCGGGTGGTGGTGCCGTGTGCCAACGAAGTCGTGCCGGCCGGTGCCCTCAAGATGGACAAGTGGGCGGACCGACCAATTGGGGTGTGGGGGGGTGTGGAGAGGTACAGTTCACTCATGTCACTAAGAATGAGGTCAAGCGTGGTGGCGCCATGTGTGGGAGAATTAACGTGTTGTGATATATGTAGATGTTATTGAATATCACTGGTGTCTAACAGATTAAAATCCCCACATAGGACCAGCCTAGCACCGGGGTATTTGGCCCTGAGACCAGAATGGTGGTGGCTGTGTGGCGAGGGTGTGAGGATGGGTTAACCGCAACCATATGGATTCTAGGCCCTCTGGGATGTCGACGGGTAACTCAGAGGCATTTAAAACTTTCAGAGAGTACACGGCCACTCCACCTCCACGCCTCCCACTCTTTAGGTTATGATGGAGTACGTAATTCCCAATTTGGCAAACTTCGGGCACTATTTGCCATGCTTCTGTGACTGCAACTACACCCACATTAAGTGACAAAACGGTAGCAGTGAGTTCATCAACTTTGTTACACAGAGAGATAACATTAGACAAAATAAAAAGAATAAATAAATGAAATAAAAAGTAAATAGATGAATAAATAAATAAAAAGGCCGGAAGGTAAATCACACCATAGTCTTGGGACCTCAATGATCCTGCGTTCCGTGACAGGCTTCGGCGTGATCATTGTTTTCACTCTTCTCGTTCTAACTATCTTAATTTTTCTATGATGGTTGCGTCCCACTCTACGTCCACGGTTACGAAATAGGCTTAGTTCTTTGAGGTATTTAATCACATGTGAAGGAGGGTAACCACACCCTGATCTTAATTGAAACAGTGTGCCTGCGCTGTAGTGTAGACGGGTGGGAGTAGCCATCTTAACTAGTAGGTTGTACACTATGAACACCACTCAGTGAAGAGCGTCACCATAAAAAAAATTAGCCGTTCACTTAAAGCAACACTTGAACAGCCTCACACACTGATTTTAAAAGTAACTACAGGGGGGAGAGGATCAATACACTGAACTTTGGCACCCACAGGCGCCAGCCATCAGCCGACACGTCTGACCCCGATGAAGTCTGACGTGTGTGTGTGCGTGTGTGTGTGTGTGTGAGAGTGTGTGTGTGTGTGTGTGTGTGTGTGTGTGTGTGTGTGTGTGTGTGTGTGTGTGTGTGTGTGTGTGTGTGTGTGTGTATGTGTGTGTGTGTGTGTGTGTGTGTGTGTGTGTGTGTGTGTGTGTGTGTGTGTGTGTGTGTGTGTGTGTGTGTGTGTGTGTGTGTGTGTGTGTGTGTGTGTGTGTGTGTGTTCACCTTGGTCTTTGGATCACGTGTTGGACTCGTGATCGACAGCTATTTCCCTCCCGGAAGAGAGCTCAGAGCTCGTATGACCGATCTATGGGTAATGCTATAACCTTTCACACACACACACACCCAACTCCCCGCCCACGAGAGTCAGAGTAACGACCCGAAGCACAGCGATACCGAAATAATTTCGGCTCTGGGCAGGATTCGAACTGGGTTCTGCGAGCACCATCGTACTTCCCAGTCCAGCGCTCTACCACTGCGCCATGAGTCGCGTGTGTGTGTCTGTGTGTGTGTGTGTGTGTGTGTGTGTGTGTGTGTGTGTGTGTGTGTGTGTGTGTGTGTGTGTGTGTGTGTGTGTGTGTGTGTGTGTGTGTGTGTGTGTGTGTGTGTGTGTATTCACCTTGGTCTTTGGATTAAGTGTTGGACTCGTGATCGACAGCTATTTCCCTCCCGGAAGAGAGCTCAGAGCTCGTATGACCGATCTATGGGTAATGCTATAACCTTTCACACACACACACACCCAACTCCCCGCCCACGAGAGTCAGAGTAACGACCCGAAGCACAGCGATACCGAAATAATTTCGGCCCTGGGCAGGATTCGAACTGGGTTCTGCGAGCACCATCGTACTTCCCAGTCCAGCGCTCTACCACTGCGCCATGAGTCGCGTGTGTGTGTCTGTGTGTGTGTATGTGTGTGTGTGTGTGTGTGTGTGTGTGTGTGTGTGTGTGTGTGTGTGTGTGTGTGTGTGTGTGTGTGTGTGTGTGTGTGTGTGTGTGTGTGTGTGTGTGTGTGTGTGTGTGTGTGTGTGTGTGTGTGTGTGTGTGTGCGCGTTATAAGAAATAGGCATCTCCGAATGAATACCAAAAAGGAAATTGTATAAAGGGGTGATTGTGCCGACGACATCGTATTGGGCAGAGACTTGAAATTTAAGTAAGGAAGAGAGGACATGTTTAAATATGTTTAAGATGAAATGTCTGAGAAGTATGGTAGATGCTACTGAGCTGAAAAGAGTGAGAAGGTCGCTAGCTGTGGCCCTAACTCTCGAGAACCAATAGTGTCCTGAGTTCATACGGTTTTAATCATCAGTGGTCGAGCGGTGTAAGACGGCAGTTACGAGGCAGGTTGCAGCTCCTTTATCCAGATGGCTTCCAAGATAGCCAAGCGCTGTGGTTCCTCTTCTTTTGCCACAACCTCGGTGTTTTTTACCATAGTCTCCCTATCGAGGTGGCGTCGATGCTGGGTCCTGTGGTGTTGCTTAGGTCCTCCGTGTTGCAAGCTTTTGATACCGTCCCACACGAAAGACTACTTACTAAATTAGCTTTACACGGAATAAGTGGTAACCTATTAGGTTGGACTAGTAATTGGTTGAATGGTCGAAAACAGAGAGTTGTTTTAAATGGAAAAACTTCTAGATGGAAAAATGTTACAAGTGGAGTTCCTCAGGGTTCCGTTCTTGGACCACTTCTATTCATAGTATATATAAATTATATAGACCATGGACTAAAATCTACTGTTTCCAAATTTGCTGATGATACAAAACTGTGCGGAGTGGCAAATGATCACTCAAACCAATTAGATATTCAAGAAGATTTAGATAAATTAAAGCAATGGTCTGAAAAGTGGCTAATGAAATTTAACACAAGTAAATGCAAGGTAAGTACGATTACAAGTTATTTGGAAATTCGTTAACAAAAGTGGATAGTGAAAAAGATCTCGGCGTAATTATCAGTAACGACCTCAAATAATCTAAGCAGTGTATTTCAGCCTCTGAGAAAGCAAATAAGATTCTGGAACTGATTGCGCGATCTTTTGATTTCAAAAGTCCATCACTCATTAACAAGCTATATAAATCGTTAGTTCGTCCACATTTGGAATATGCTGTTTCCGTATGGTCACCGAATCTCATTAAAGACATTGACAGACTGGAAAAAGTACAACGGCGAGCCACAAAACTGATTCCAAATATAAAAAATAAATCATACGAAAATCGACTAAAACATATGAATCTGTTTTCCCTAAAAAAGCGTAGACTCAGAGGTGACTTGATACAGGTCTTTAAGATTTTAAAGGGAATTGACAACATCAAAAGTGACAAAATTTTCACATTGAATGAGAATCAGACAAGAAACAATGGTCTCAAACTGTCCGGAAATAGATTCAATTTGGAAGTAGGTAGAAACAACTTTGCCAACCGTGTAGTTTATGAATGGAATAAACTTCCTGCACAGGTAGTGCAATGTAGTTCAGTTCGAAGCTTTAAGAATCATTTAGATAAACACCTAAGCAAGATGCTGTAATGATTATAATTTATTTTGTATTATTTGTTTTTGTTTTGTTATCATTTGTCTGTCTGATTTTCATTTATTATTAGTTATATGTCGATTTATCATTATTTACTATTTACCTGTTTGTTTATTATTTAACTATACCTATGCATTTATTTATGTATTTTATTTGTTATTTACATTATTATAGTTTTTGTTTATTGTTTTATTATTATTACGATTTTTTCGCATCCGACCTAGATATGGACCAAAAGGTCTCCTGCCGGCATGCTCCGCCTTTGTAAGTGCATGGTGATTCCACATTATCCAGAAGAATCTGCAACCTGCCATTAATAGGCAAAATAAATGGCTTCGCCCTCCTCCGTAGCATGAAACCTGTTCGGAGGAGCCAGATGGACAATCCCAAAATATCGGGGTCTCCTCCACAGAGACTTCCCATTCCCCACTAAAGGGAAGAACATCCTACCATACGTCGTTCCCAAAGACTGAGAAGCAGATTGGCGCCGAACCCGGGAGTGACCTCTCCAAGTACTGTTTCAGCCTAAGGGCGATCTCTCCCAGTGTTCGTGATCAGACGTGTGACCTCCCCCAGTTACAATCGCGGTGACTTCTCCCCGTGCTTTTCATTTCATTTAAAATATGCTCCCTTTTCCATTCTTATTCATTTCAACTAAAATCTAACTTGTTCTGCTTGTACTTTGTACTAATTTCTTGTATTTTGTTTACTGTGTTCATAATAACTTTTGTGTTTCCTATGAATTTTGGAAATTTGATTTACTCCCTTTCCCCCTACCAAAAATATACTTTTCGCAAGCTTGAGAGCTCACGGAAAAAGTAAATTAATTATTCTTTTACTGTCGTTTTTAACCAAATATACATATATATGTATATACATATATATATATGTATATATACATACACACACATGTATATATATATATATACATATATATATATATATATAATGTGCATGTGTGTGTGTGTGTATGTATATATATATATATATATATATACTGTATATATATATATATATATATATATATATATATCTTTTGACAGTGAGATACACAAACTTATGATTTTTTACTTTCATAGAAGTATATTTAGCATGAATAATGCATGATGGAAATTTCTCGTGTATGTAAGCACAGGAAAGCGTAAAGAATATG
>NC_134784.1:45233758-45236258 GCF_046742065.1 Oratosquilla oratoria | reverse complement strand
TTATTATTATTATTATTATTATTATCATTATTATTATTATTATTATTATTATTATTATTATTATTATTATTATTATTATTATTATTATTATTATTATTATTATTATTATTATGTGTCCGTACGTGGTCCCGTCCCTATCCAGATGTGTAGGCGAATATATCAAACACTATATGTCACCTTAGTTCCACTTTAATCACTTATTGTCACTACATAGGACTGTATAGCAATAATAATGTCTCACATCTTCCTTATCACTACAGTGCACATTGTAAGTTATCGACCGACTTCTCCTCCTGGTGTGCGTCCTCTCGGTTTTGATCAAGGAACTGCTGAACACGCATTAACAGGCGGGTCTCAGCAATCGTAATTGTACAGTTTTTACTGGGAGTATTCAGTCTCTTACAATATGTTTGTTAGTATGTATCGAATAGGTTACATTTCTATTATATATTATAATATTTCCCGGGGGGGAAGAGCTCGTTATTATGGGGTAGTTCTGTAACGTAATGTGTTGGTGGTTGATTGCACTTATGAGTGTGTGTTCGTGTGTGTGTGTATTGGTTGAATTCACGTGATGCTTAGCTCGGCAACTTCTGGCAGGATATGGGTGGCGCCGATGGTCTGTGTCCTGGATGTGGTTGGGGTAGTTGAGATGGAGGAGTGTGTGGGTCATATGACTGACTGATACTTACAAGTGTATGGGACGTATACATATCGCTCTCCCCCTAGGGTTAGGTGGCTCCCGGCACCTAGGTTACATGGTTTACAAAAGAAAACAAAAAAAATCTATACCTATGGTTGAACAGTGGAAAGGAAAACAAATTTCAGAGACACAAAATCCTGTGGGATTAAAAATGTGCAGATGGGGGGGTGTTGTTGAAGTGAATCTGAGGTCCCAAGGGGGATCATGAACTGTAATTAAGGGGTAGCGATGTTGTGTCTCAGAAGTGTAACGTTGTGTCTCACCAGATTACATGTTATATTGGATTCCACATACACTATTTAATTCACTTTTTAAATGTTATGGTTTTTATGGTTTAACACTATCACTGTTGGGAGTGTTGTTTTTCTAAACACTGTTCTATGGTCAGTTTGGTGTGTCACATTGCACTTGTTTTATTTCATAGTATGGATATATAGTTTCTGTAAGAATGTTTATGGTATTTAAGATATTGGGTGAGACACAAGAATAAACTTAATCTAGGTTTACAATAATTTGGGTATGGAGGTGGAAAGGTTTTGGAAGGTGTTACTTCATGCAACAGAATATGATTATTATTATTAGTATAAAGAGAATGATTAAGAGGGAAAGGGCTGTGGAGTTATATGGAAGAAATTGTTATTTACATTGTTATAGTTTTAATTTATTATTAATATGATTTTTTTTTTTTTTTTTTTTTTTTTTTTGCATCCGACCTAGATATGGATCAAAAGGTCTCCTGTCGGCATGCTTTGCCTTTGTAATCCTTTGTAATCCTTTGAATCCTATGATGTAAGTCGAATGAGTCCATGTCAAAAGTAGTCGATGTTTAAGGTGGGTAATTAATGATGTATTTACTTTTGGAGGATGAAGGTTATGTCTCAGTGATTGAGGATATGTTTATCTGACTCTCGCTAAGGTTATATTGGTCGGAAGGAAGTAGAGAAGTTTTGATAGATATGTGGAAAAGAGTTCTTATTGGAAATGGGCCATTTTAACCTCCACTGATAGATACATGACGTCCTGCATCTTCAGGGGTGAGAGCTAGAGTGAATGTTTAATTGCGTCGACGCAGAGTCATGGGATGAGACTTGCGTTTTGGTGATTGGTGTGTGTCTGTGATAGGTGGGTTGTGGATGGGAGGTGAGATTGGGTCGAGGTTCAGTTTGACCTTTCTCAACTTCTCTCCATGTATGGTGAAGGTGGTGTGATCGGAAGGATCTGTTAGTAGGAAAACATTGTTAGGGAGTGAACTTGTGACTATGAAGGGGCCTAGGAATTTGGGTTTGAGTTTGTTTGTTCTACCTGAGTCTTTTACCATGACTGTGTCGCCAGGTGCTATGTCAAGTGGAATTGACCGTTTGTGTTGTTTTGTCTTTGTCTTTTCCTGGGCTTCTTTCAGGTTTGCTCTAACTTTTTTGTAATTTGTTTGCATACCTCTTTTGATGCAGTGTGCGAGGTTATCTAGGTTTTATAAGGGTGGGGGTGGTTGGTTGAATAGGTGGGGGATGGGGGGAAGGAAGGGGGAAGTTTTGGTACTGCTGCTGAATGGGAGGGGGGTTATTATGTGTTGGGATATGGGGGTTGGATGGATTATGGTTTATAGGAGGTTTTGTTTGCATATTTGGTTGGATGGGAGGAATGGGTGGTTGTGATTGTGAGGGGTGAAAGGGGTCTACTTGAGGAAGCTGGTTGAAAGAAGGTAAGACATCGTTCTCATAAAGAGGGTCTATTGGGGTATCTGCATTAGGATTAGTTTTGTCAGGATTATTTAACTGGTCATTGGTTAACTGTTTAGAG
>NC_134784.1:45203758-45206258 GCF_046742065.1 Oratosquilla oratoria | reverse complement strand
GTTTGGGAGCGTAAGTGGGAGGTTATCAGGAGTGAAGAGAGGGCGAGGGAGGGAAGGGGTGGATATTCTAGTAACTGAAGAGATAGGTAAACGTGTAGTGGAATGGAAGGAGGTTTCCTCAAGGATAATGTGGATGAAGGTGAAACTGGGAAAGGAGATGTGGGTCTTTGTAAGTGCATATGGGCCTGGCCGTGAGAAGAGTGTAGAAGAAAGGGAGGCCTTTTGGATAGATTTAAATGAGTGCATAGAGGATTTAGGGAGAAATGTCAATGTAATAGTACTGGGAGACCTTAATGCTAGGGTAGGAAATGGTCCAATTGATGTAGTGGTTGGGAAATGTGGAGTTCCAGGAAAGAATCGTATTGGAGAGTTGATGGTGGAAATGTGTCTAGAAAGAGAGTTGATGATAGCAAATACAGTGTTTCGGAAGAAAGTCAAGCATAAGTACACATGGGAGAGGGTGGTGGATGGAAGGGTGGTAGATAGATCGTTGATGGATTATGTAGTGGTAAATAGGACTATGATAGGAAGAGTTAAGGATGTTCATGTGCTAAGGGGAGAGGGTGGGGGAATATCAGATCATTTTTTGGTGGAAGGTAAGTTAAGAGTGGAGGATAGATGGAGAAAGAGGAAAGGGACAAAAGGTAGGGAGGTGCTTAGAGTGAACTCTTTAAATGAAAATGAAAAGGAGAAGGAGTACAAGAAGAAGCTAAAGGAGGAGTGGGAGGGAGTAAAGGATAGAGTAGAGCTAGGTGTGGAGGAGGAATGGGGATGGTTCAAGGAGGGAGTCACAAAGTGTACAAGGATGGTGTGTGGAACAAGAAGGACAGGAGGAAATAGAAGGAAGGGTAGTGAATGGTGGGATGAGGAAACAAAGAAAGTTGTAGAAGAGAAGAAGCGAGCTTTCACAGATTGGTTACAAAATAGGACGAGGGAGTCATATGAGAGGTACAAAGAAAAGAAAAGAGAAAGCAAAAGGTAAAGGAGGCAAAGAGGAGAGCAGATGTGAAGTGGGGTAAGAGTATGACAGAAAATTTTGAAAGTAATAAAAAGATGTTTTGGAAAGAAATTAAGAGAGGAAGAGGAGCTGAATCAAGCAGAGAAGAAAAGGTAAAAGGTGCAGATGGAGAGATGATAATGGAAGAGAAGGCAGTAAGAGGAAGATGGGCAGAATATTTTAGGGAGTTGCTAGATGTGAAGGAGGATAGGGAGGGAAAGATAGTTGCGGTGGTAAATGCTAAGAAAATGACCGTGATGAGTGAGGAAAATGGAGGAGAAATAAGGAAGGATGAAGTGAAGGCAGTTGTTAAGATGATGAAAGCAGGTAAGGCACCTGGTCTGGATGGATGCCATGCAAAATGTCTAAAAAAAAAAAAAAAAAAAAAAAAAAAAAAAAAAAAAAAAAAAAAAAAAAAAAAAAAAAAAAAAGGAGGTACAGTGATGGTGGACTGGCTGGTGAGGTTATTTAATGTTTGCTGGAGAGAGGGTAGAGTGCCGGAGGACTGGAGGAGTGCCTGTATAGTTCCACTTTACAAGGGAAAAGGGGACAAGTGTGAATGTAGTAGTTTCAGAGGGATTAGCTTGTTAAGTGTAGTTGGGAAGGCTTATGGGAGGATCTTGATTGAGAGGATTAGGAGAGGAACAGAGGGAGTAATTGATGAGGAACAGTGTGGATTTAGGACGGGTAGAGGTTGTGTAGATCAGATCTTTGTGGTAAGAAAAATATGTGAGAAAGCTATAGGAAAGGGGAAGGATTTTTTTTTTTTTTTTTTTTTTTGGGGGGGGGGTATTTATGGATCTGGAAAAGGTTTACGATAGGGTAGCCAGAAAGGCACTGTGGAAGGTTATGCAGTTATATGGGATAGGAGGAAAGCTTCTAGGAGCTGTCAAGAGTTTTTATGAGAGTAGTAGAGCTTGTGTCAGGATTAGAAATGGAGAGACTGAGTGGTTCGAGGTAAAGGTGGGACTTCGTCATGGATACATTATGTCGCCCTGGCTGTTCAACTTATACATGGATTGGGTAGTGCGAGAGGTAAATGCAAGTGTAGTGGGTCAGGGATTGGAGATGGTTAAAGAAAATGGAGAAAAGTGGGAGGTGAGCCAACTGTTGTTTGCGGACGACACTGCGCTTGTGGCAGGATCGGAGGAGGGATTGAGGAAGTTGGTGACAGAGTTTGGGAGAGTATGTGATAGAAGAAAGCTAAAGATAAATGTGGGTAAAAGTAAGGTGATGAGATGTACAAAAGGTGAAAGCGGCAGTAGACTGGAAGTGAGCATTAAGGGAGAGCGACTGGAGGAAGTGGATAGTTTTAGATACTTGGGTGCAAATGTGGCAGGAAAAGGTGGAGTGAAGGTGGAGGTAGAATGTAGATTGAGGGAAGCGAGTAAATGCCTTGGTGGATTAAAGAGTGTAGTGAGGAATAGAAATTTGGGAATGAATGCTAAGAGGAGACTGTATGAAGGAGTGATTGTGCCAACAGCAATGTATGGGGCAGAAACA
>NC_134784.1:45193758-45198758 GCF_046742065.1 Oratosquilla oratoria | reverse complement strand
TTCTGCATGAGGGGACGGAGAGAGGGGGTCACCGATTTAATGAAGCGGACTTGCTGTGGATATGCTGTGTCTTGTGAAACTGTTTCTGACCCGGGGGAGTGGGCGAGATACAGGGATGACCCGTCATCTAGGATGTGCCAAGATAAGAAGGAGGGAAGAGGGTGGAGGGGAGGGGAGTGTGATGGAGATGGAATGGGTGGGGGTGGTTTTTATGCCTTTGTTTTTTGGCTACCTTCCTTATGAAGGGGAAAAAAGCCTTTGGTATATGTATGAAGCAGCCATGCTGTGGATGTGCTGTGTCTTGTGAAACTGCTTCTGAACCAGGGAGTGGGCGAGATGCAGGAGTGACCGTCATCCAGGAAGTGCCAAGATATGAAGGAGGAAAGAGAGTGGAGGGGAGAGGAGTGTGATGGAGATGGAATGGGTGAGAGCTGTTTTTATGCCTTTGTTTTTTTGGCTACCTTCCTTATGAAGTGGAAAAAGTCTTTGGTATATGTATGTATCTATATATATATATATATATATATATATATATATATATATATATATATATATATATATACATATACTGTATATATATATATACATATATATATATTATATATATACACACCAACAAACACACACACACACACACACACACACACACACACACACACACACACACACACACGCGCATATATATATATATATATATATATATAGGGAGAGAGAGAGATGGAGAGTAAGAGCGGATGAGAATGGGAAAGAAAGAGACCAATAGAGAAATCTGTTGTCAATTCAAACCATGTAAACGGAAACAAAAGGAATAAAAAACATTATAACAAGTGGGAAACAAAGCCCAAAGGCAATGAACGCCCCATGAAGTATTCAAAATGCAATTATGCCACAGTGACTCCAGTGAAGTAATTGCAGACTCCAACCAACCAAAGAATAGTAAAGCCTTCTATAATCAGAAAAGAAAACACGAATGCATAATGGAAAATCGTAGCTGCCGTGGACAAATGAAAAGGGTTGAGGAATCGTCGGGAGTCCCACCCAGCGTGTTACACCACCACACTCGAAAAAATAGGAAATTCTTTTCATTCTAAATTCTGCAGCACAAAATGGCTGTTGACAGCTTTTTACAAATGAATAAAGCTGCCAGTACTACCGAGGCGTGTGCACAGATGGTGGGAGTAGAGTTGGAGGAAGGGTAACCGAGATTAGTACATGTCATCTTGAAGAAAAGTGTTAAGATAGTATTTCAGGGGAAAAAAAAACTGGTTCCAATACATATTTTTCTTAGAGAGTCGTTCCTCATAATATCTTACTATAAATATTTCAACTGGTATATCCTAATCATCCATATTTCATAATGGTTGCATAAGCTAAAAAGATCGCATCATTCAACTGTTCTTTTGATAAGTACCAGGCTGGAGAGAAAATAAGTGAAAAACGAGCGTTCCAATGAACAAATATTGTGTGTGTCTGTACATATATGTATATACATATATATATAATATATATATATATATATATATGTATATGTATATGTATATATATATGTATATATATATAAGTATATGTATGTATATATATATATATATATATATATATATATATATATATATATATATAGATAGATAGATAGATAGATAGATAGATAGATAGATAGATTGGGGCCCTTACAAAAGCTATGGAGAAGAAGTTTGAAGTTCTTGAAAATAAGATTTTACGGAGAATTTTAGGACCCATGTATGACAACCAAATGCAAGAATGGAGGATAAGACACAACTGGGAAATTCGAGAACAAACAAAACAACCCCATATTAAAAATGTAATAAGATTAAAAAGATTGAAATGGGCAGGATATGTCACAAGGTTGCAAGAAGATAGATGGCCAAAGAAAGTACTCAATAGTGGAGTGCGTGGAAGACGACCACTTGGTCGACCTAGAAAAGACTGGAGGAGATGCGATGAAGAAGATGTGCAGATATGTAGAATAGAACCAAGAGAATGGAAGGAGGCGGCACAGGACAGAAAGACATGGCGAGACGCTTCGAAAGCGGTTATGGATCACCAAGTGGCCCGAAGACCAGCGGAGTATGAGTAAGTAAGTAAGTATATATAGATAGATAGATAGATATGTGTATGTATTTATGTATATATATATATATATATATATATATATATATATATATATATATATACAGACATGAAAGAATTGAATAGACACAAAGAGAAATAATCTAATTTATTAAACAAGCAATTGATACAACTAAAGTGCTTATAAGTGTTCACAATGTGAATAACTAATTAATGGTTGATATCCCCTTTGCTTTTTAAAATGCAAAGACCCTTCAAGACATGCTAGTGATTAGTTCACGAATTTCATCTTGAGGGATTTCTTACCATGTTTCCAGTAGTAATCCTAAGAGTTCGGGCTTTGAAGATGGCTTCCTGTTCTATTTGCGAAGTTGTCGGTCTAATATGCCACAGAGGTCATATCCGAGGACTGACTTGGCCATGGAAGTTTCCTGATCCCATTTTGGCTCAACCAATTTTGTGTTGCTTGAGCAGTGTGACAAGGAGCTTCATCTTCCATAAATAGGAAGACATTTTTATTCATTCTACCACTAGAGAATGTTGCAATGAGTCCTTCCTTTAATATAAAAGCATATTTGCCTAAAAAATGATGTTTCCTTGACACTCCACAAGCTCTGATCGACTATCATTCCAAATTGCAGCCCACACCATTATTGAAATGCCCCCATGTTTCACTGTTGGCTGCAGTCTTTTGAAGTAAAATTTTTGACTACAGAGTCTCCAGACCCACACTCTTCCACTGTTAGAAAATAGTGCGAATCGTGACTCATCAAAGAAAATGACAGTGCTCTAAAAAGCCACAGGTCTCTCCACCAACCCTTTCTGCTCTTGATATTGGCTGGACGAAGGAGTGGTTTCCTTCTTGCAGCTCTGCCATAGTAACCCAGCTTGTGAAGATACCTGACAGCTGTTCTGGGACTGACATCAGCTTGTGTTGCCATGTCAAAGGCCTTCCAACGTGGATCCTCTTCGATATTTCTTTTGACAAGACGCAAGGTTCTTTCTGAAGGCCCAGGACGATCTAAATGAGGTTTTGTACCCTTCCTGCCCTCTCTGGTGAATTGTACGATCACTTTATTAACAGTAGAAAGTGATATTGACAGATTTTCAGATATTTTGCGTTGACTAAGTCCACCTTCATCTTGAACCACAATATGACCTCGCTGAAATTCAGATAGGTCGACTGCTCCTTTGGTTCGTGGCATGTTTGAATAATCTTGTATGTAATCTGTTACATAAAAATAGTTAAATATAACATTAAGCATTAGATAAGAGCAGAATGCACTTTTCTTTGTGTCTCTTCGATTCTGTCATGTCTGTATATATATATATATATATATGTATATGTATATACATATATATTATATATATATGTATATTTATATATACAGTATAATGTATATATATATATATATATATATATATGCGCGCGCGCGCGCGTGTGTGTGTGTGTGTTTGTGTGTGTGTGTGTGTGTGTGTGTGTGTGTGTGTGTGTGTGTGTGTGTGTGTGTGTGTGTGTTTGTGTGTGTATGTATGTGTGTGATTGTGTGTGTGTGTGTGTGTGTGTGTGTGTGTGTGTGTGTGTGTGTGTGTGTGTGTGTGTGTGTGTGTGTGTGTGTGTGTGTGTCTGTGTGTGTGTGTGTGTGTGTGTGTGTGTGTGTGTGTGTGTGTGTGTGTGTGTGTGTGCGTGTGTGTGTATGTGTGTGTATGTGTGTGTGTGTGTGTGTGTGTGTGTGTGTGTGTGTGTGTGTGTGTGTGTGTGTGTGTGTGTGTGCGTGTGTGTGTGTGTGTGATTATGTGTGTGTGTGTGTGTGTGTGTGTGTGTGTGTGTGTGTGTGTGTGTGTGTGTGTGTGTGTGTGTGTGTGTGTGTGTGTGTGTGTGTGTGTGTGTGTGTGTGTGTGTGTGTGTGTGTGTGTGTGTGTGTGTGTGTGTGTGTGTGTGTGTGTGTGTGTGTTTGCGCGCGCCCTCGTGTGTGTGCCTATTTATATGTGTATGGAATTTTGTGTGTATATATATTCCTTTGAGTTTACATACTGTATATGTCCTAGTTTGAGCAAGAGTGTGCGAGTGTGCGTGTCTTTGGACAGATTTTGTAATTCACTTTACCTTTATCTTAAATGTAACCACTTGTCGAAAACATACATCTGATTCGGATTTAATTAATCAAAATGCATATCGGTTTTCATTGAATGCCCTCTTTGGTGAATGGAAGCTTCAAATCTGAACTCATCATTTTTAAATGTGGACAGTGATCGGTGCTTTCAACTACTTGGGCCTTGTTTAAAAAACTTTGTGGGTCGAGGATTGGTAATATGACTTATAAAACTTTTTTATATTCACGCAAGTCAACAAAAAACGTTTGAAAAAGACGAAGGTTGCAGTTATTTAGTATATTGATATGAAGCACGTCAGTGAGCAACAAGAACATTGATCGTCCACACTTGTAACTGTGTTGATATCGAGCGTAGCTTATTTGATTAAAACTAGGCCACCCAATTTACAGTGACATTTTTCACGAATTGGGTTCTAAGTGTTTTAAGCTGCTGGCAAGGGTAAATTGACAGGAAATTGAATGTCTCATCTTTTGATGCTTGTATGTTTTCAGCAGGAGAGGACCTTCTTGTCGTTCAAGAGTATTGTTGTAAAATTCGAAATTAGATATCACCTATATAATAACTATAGATACCAAATGCTAAGTAAAAACAATACTATAGTGCTTATGGTACCGGTATATTGATCCAGTATTAAAACTCAAAGGAATGAAATGATATGTACGATCTGTTCATACTGATCCCAAAGAATCTTCTCCCCTATTTCTCTCTTGTTTTAGGATCTGGCCGATCGCTATAACAATAGATAAGTAAATAGATGAAAAAAACAAATAAATAAATAAATTAATTAATTAATTAGT
>NC_134784.1:45151258-45188758 GCF_046742065.1 Oratosquilla oratoria | reverse complement strand
ACATGTAATCCTACTAATTGTTATTTTACCTATGTGCCTGCCCTTGTATTTTCTTGTGTTAAATTTCATCAGCCACTTTTCAGACCGTTCCTGTAGTTTATCTAAATCTTCTTGAATATCTAATTGGTTTAAGTGGTCATTTTCCATTCCGTACATTTTTGTATCATCGGTAAATTTGGAGACAATATATTTCAGTCCGTAGTCTATATCATTTATATGTACTATGAATAGATATGGCCATAGAACGGAACCCTGAGGAATTCCATTCGTAACATTTTTCCAACTAGAAGTCTTGTCATTTAGAACAACACTGTTTTCGATCGCACCCATAGTAAACGCGGACGGACATTTGGTCCATGGGTACTACCTCACCTCTCTCACTAGGATGTCTCTACGTCCCCCATGTTTCCCACCTATATATTCTGCACCTTTGTACCTTTCACTATGTATTATTTGCACTGAAGATATGAATACACGAAAGCACTCTGCTTTAATAGTTTTTCTTCGTGGTCAACCTTGCATTTTCAAGACCACACGCTTCCAGTGTTTTCCTGCATATATATATATATATATATATATATATATATATATATATATATATATGTATATATATATATGTATATATATATATATATATATATATATATATATATATATATATATATATTACAGGTGAAAAATGTAATCACACATTTGTCAATAACGTAGAAACCACTGTTGGAGTAGAAAAGACTGGAAACGGGGAATCTATATATTTCGATTGCAAACTGCAATCCTCTTCAGTAGATACAAATAAGAGAGAGGGCGTACTGTTTAAGTAGCACCCTTAACAAAAGAAAGGGGAACATGGGAAGATATCTCTACCCTCTTCTCACTCCGTATGTGAGGTCAGGAGGCAAATGAGCTTTCACTAGGTTGGAGATGAAGAGTCCGGACATTATGTCCGGGGACCATTGCCCCTTTGAAATATTCATGTTGGGCTGAAATTCAATGATCGTAGATTCTACCATTTTTCTCCTGAACTCACATCTGGATTTATAAATAAGCTCAGCTCTGTCCCAATCTAAACAATGTTTAAATTGCTTAACATGTTGGAACACAGCTGAGCTATCTTGTGCATATCTAATGGAACGTTTATGTTCAATCATCCTGGTATTCAAATCCCTTCCAGTCTGTCCGATGTAAACTAAGTCACAACCTTTACACGGAATCGAATAAACCCCTTGGCTCTGTTCTTCTTTTATTACCCTAACACCATTAATAAAAAGGTGGTAAATGTCCATCAAAGGTTAAAAGATGAACAGAGCCAAGGGGTTTATTCGATTCCGTGTAAAGGTTGTGACTTAGTTTACATCGGACAGACTGGAAGGGATTTGAATACCAGGATGATCGAACATAAACGTTCCATTAAATATGCACAAGATAGCTCAGCTGTGTTCCAACATGTTAAGCAATTTAAACATTGTTTAGATTGGGACAGAGCTGAGCTTATTTATAAATCCAGATGTGAGTTCAGGAGAAAAATGGTAGAATCTACGATCATTGAATTTCAGCCCAACATGAATATTTCAAAGGGGCAATGGTCCCCGGACATAATGTCCGGACTCTTCATCTCCAATCTAGTGAAAGCTCATTTGCCTCCTGACCTCACATACGGAGTGAGAAGAGGGTAGAGATATCTTCCCATGTTCCCCTTTCTTTTGTTAAGGGTGCTACTTAAACAGTACGCCCTCTCTCTTATTTGTATCTACTGAAGAGGATTGCAGTTTGCAATCGAAATATATAGATTCCCCGTTTCCAGTCTTTTCTACTCCAACAGTGGTTTCTACGTTATATATATATATATATATATATATATATATATATATATATATATATATATATATATATATATACAGTCAAACCTGTCAATAGCGTTCACCCAAGATAAATTTGCCTTTATTCACAGGTGGCCACTATTGACAGGTTGGTGGCCATTTTAATTATATCGTAACTAGTAGACTACTTAGCATATGCATGCATTACATGTTGAATTACCTATCAAATTACCATTAACCACATTTCAGATTAAAAGATAAATGCATATATAGGTTATTTTGTCTATTTTTTCTTCAAATTGTTGATAACCATGTTTCAATTTAACAAAAGCTATATGTAAATATAAGTTATTAATTTGCGTCCAATTGGTTTTCATTTGTTTGTTCTTATTTACCTCTGTTCGTCTGCCCTGAGCATGCTGAAATACTGATAAAAGCAATCATTAAAAATATTCTAATAAGTGAATGTTGTATTTATCTTATTACATTCATTTTCACTTTCATTTGCCCTTGACTAATATTTAAATCCTAAAATAGCCATTGTGTGAGATTTAGCTACGCTAGATCCAAACCAACTCCTTACCGATACCACGACGGGGACGTATGTCACTTGGTATCATGTGAGTTTTAAAAAGAGCCGTTGTGGTAATGGTTGGCCCTTAAAAGGGCAATTATGTTTATTAGTCTCAAACCTTCAGGAAAAAAAACATGCATGTGTCCAAGTGTGGTCAACTAAGCTAATCAGGAATGTTGCAGCTAATCTACTGACATACTGCATGCAAATACAGGTCATAGACACTCTGGATTAGTGAGTTTAATTTGATAACAATGCCAGTGCAGCGAGTGCGATGCAGAACAAAATAAGATTGCAGTAGACAATAACGTCTTTCAGTGGGTTGTTAATCCGAAGGGGTGTTGTTCACTCATAATTCATACAATTATCAATACTAGTACTACTAAGTCCATTACATTCATAACCATAGCGTCATTTCAAACAAACAGGTTTGTAAAGCATGAACCGGCTTGTAGCCATTGTTCATGAATGTAGAAAACCAACCCGGGACAACGGCAGTACGGCCAGTGGCCCCTACTCACAGTAAAATAATGACCTCGGTAAACAAATTAGGTGGCCACTGGCTGTTTTAGACAGGTGGCCGCTATTCACGGGGCCTTAAGTGCGGTATTTCCCTCCGGGCAATTTTCAGTGGTCGTATGAGGCAGGTGGCTTTGCTGACAGGTGACCACTAGGACAGGTTTGATTATATATATATATATATTATATATATATATATATATATATATATATATATATATATATATATACATATATATATGTATATGTATATACCATAAACGATGTAAAATCTAAAAAGGGGAGTGTTTCTAGTGGAGTTCCTCAGGGCTTGGTTTTGTTTCCCATGTTATATATATATATATATATATATATATATATATATATATATATATATATATATGTGTGTGTGTGTGTGTGTGTGTGTGTGTGTGTGTGTGTGTGTGTGTGTGTGTGTGTGTGTGTGTGTGTGTGTGTGTGTGTGTGTGTGTGTGTGTGTGTGTGTGTGTGTGTGTGTGTGTGTGTGTGTGTGTGTGTGTGTGTGTGTGTGTGTGTGTGTGTGTGCGTGTGTTTGTGCGTGTGTATAGCAGGTGGTAATGAGGCTGCATGACTCATGACTGTATCCACTATATATAACGGAAATAGATATTGTGTAAAGCTAAGAGAAAAAGCTAGGACAAAATACTACTTGGATATATAGGGAGAAGTTTCTGTACAAAATAGCACTTGCGAATATAGTGAGAATGTATTGAGCAAAATTGATAAAATATAAAAAAAAAGGCCGGTGATAAGCAAAATTAGTGAATCATTAACTAGATATCCGTTGAATGAGTAGTAAGGAAGCTGTTTTCAGTTCGACAAATGGTGCAAATTGCATTCTTTTGCTGATTAGCAAGGAAACGCTTTATTCAAACTAAGGAATCGTTATCGTGAGAGAACGGCATTCCATTGACTGAGTTCTCTTTCACACTGTGACGACCGTTTCAAATTTGACTCTGTATACCACAGAACGATTTTACTCATGCACGGGGATATAAACTTAGTGGTGCAGTTAATTTTATAAGTATATGATAATGGTACCATGAATTAAAAAAAAAACATTGATAACTGAAAAATTAATATCGTGAAAAAGAAATAAAGTGAGAAAGCGCGGAGAGGTCTAATGGAATATGTCTGCGCAGTCTCGAATAGTGGTGGTGGTCAGCATATAAACGGGACAGGAGTCGAAGGAAGAGAAGTTGGATATGATGAAAGGCTATCGAGGGGAAATAGAGAAGAAAGAAGAAAACGAAGGGTAGGAGGAGGGGAAGGATGAGGACGAGAGAGTTAGAGAAGGACGAGGAGGAGAGAAGAGAGGGGTAGAGGAGGAAATATGTGAGGAGGGGGAAAAAGACAAAATGGAAGAGGAGAGGCGGTAGGATAGAGGATAAACAGAGGGAAGAGAAGCAGCAGGCGGAGGAAGAGAAATTAATGGTGAAGCAGAAAATGTGAAGAAGGAAACAAATAATTAGAAGGAAAGAGTTGTACAACCGGAGGAAAAAGTGAAAGTAGAGGAAAATAATGTGGAGAGCAGGGAGATGAAAACGAAAGGGGTGGAATCCGAGGAAAAGTTGTGGATGATGTGTAAAAGGAGGTAGAGAAATAGGAAAGGATAGAGAAACATGAAAGGAGAGGAGAGGGAAAAGGAAAGAAAATACAAAACAAAACAAAGAAGAAGAAGAAGAAGAAGAAGAAGAAGAAGAAGAAGAAGAAGAAGAAGAAGAAATCGAGGAAAAGAAGGAAGAGAACTAAAAAAAATCACTGGGGTTCGAGGAAAAAAATGAAAACAAAGACGAGGATGCGAAGTTAAGGGAGGGAAAAATGAAGGTAGATAACAAGGAAAACAAGTTAGGACAAAGAATAGGAGGAAAACAAAAAAATAATCCAGTAGTAAAAAAGAATAGGACCAGAAATTGAATGTGGAGGCCGAGAATAAAAATAGAGGACGAAGAAAGGTAGCGGAAGACAAGAAAAAGAGGGTAGACGATAAGGAAAACAATGTGGAGGGCGAAAAAGCTGGAAGACAAGGACAGGCTGATGAAGAAAAAGTTGGGAACAAGGAAAAAGCAATGGAGGAGGAGGAGGAGGAAAAAAAGGTACGAGGACGAGGAAAAGAAAGTGAAAGACACAAGGGAAGAACAAAGAGAATGAGAAAAAGAAGATAGAGAACTACGAATAGTTAGTGGAAAGCGAGGAAAAGAAGACGATGGATAAGAATAATAAGGTGAAAGTTGAGGAAACGAACGTAGAGGATAAGAAAAAGAAGGTTGAAGACAAGGAAAAGAAAGGAAAACCAAGGAAAGGGGATGGAAGAGAAGGAAAGGTGAAAAGCGCAGAGAAGGTGAACAAATGAAAGCACGAGGACGAAAAAAATTATCTACGAGAATACAAAGATGAAGAACAAGACTGATTAAGTGGAGACACAAAATAGAAGATAGACGATGAAGAAAAGAATGTGGGAGTAGAGAAGAAGATGAACAACAAAGAAAAGGTGAATGGCGATGAAAAAGTGAACGACGAGAAATTATAAAGGCGAAGAAAAGGATGAGAATGAGGAATTATAAAGATAAAGAAGAGAGGTTGGAGGATGAGGAAAAAAGGATGGAGTCTGAAAAAATAAAACAATTATGAAAAAACAAAAACAGGAAAGAGGTGAAGAAGGTGTCGTTGGGAAAGACAGTGAACGGGAAAGGTGTGTCAACCAATGTGTATATTAGGCACAAGGCCTGACTTGGGAGAGGCTCCTGGTAATTGAGGTGAAGTAAAAGTTAAGAAACGAAAGACCACGGGGGCACCAAGAAGAAAGGGATATAGAAGTGGTGGTCCTAGGGTGGTTGAGACACGAGGGGAGATTAAGAGGTCAAGATTAATTAATGAAGGATAGAAGAGGAGGACTTCTACAAAGAAAAGGGAAAATATAGCATGAAGAGGCATTCTCCTTCAAATACTATTCTTGAAACCACTTAAGTTGCTCATATGCTCGCATAAAAAAATGGTTTTCAGAAGATTCAGAACTGCTCTGGCTCAACAAGTACGCAACTGTATGGTATGTTTAGTTAAACTCAGGCATTATTCGTGAATTTGATTATAGTTGAAGCAAGTTGGCTTCCTTGGCAAGCGTAGAAAAAGAAAGCGACACCTAAGCCTTTATATTATAGAAAGGAAATGGACCCAGTTCCTTT
Source organism: Oratosquilla oratoria (assembly GCF_046742065.1). Taxonomy (NCBI): domain Eukaryota; kingdom Metazoa; phylum Arthropoda; class Malacostraca; order Stomatopoda; family Squillidae; genus Oratosquilla; species Oratosquilla oratoria. Next base: position 45,182,648 of record NC_134784.1, on the reverse strand, counting down.
TGTGAAACTCGAAGTGCCTTTTCTCAAGTTCTTTTTGAAAGGGATACGAAGTTAAGAAATGCGTCTCAAACTGAAGGAGACCCGGCTTTTGTTATGCCTTGGATGGACCTGTCGACCAGCAAGCAGGCGTAGTCAAGTTTGAAGTCATTCAACACAGTGACGGGTTTTAATGACTTAGTCCTGAATAAGGTAATTTCACATAGTTAAGATGCGGATCTTGGCTGAAAGAATGTCATGAGAAATAAAAATGTCCAGCATTTAACCAGAACAAAGCCTACAAAGTACGTCTTTATACTAAGGAGGCCATATCTCTTGTATTCAGAGAAAGGTTGGAGTTATTTTTTGTCTCGGTGGAAGCTCAAATCCAGTCTAAGGTAAAAAATCCTCCACAAATTTTATCTATACGGACTTCAAAAGCTAATTACGTAGAATGTTTAAGGGTTTGCTCTTTTCCTCACAACCATCTCTTCAAGGAATCTGAGCAAACTCAAATCCAGTTTATTCAATTTTAAGGGACATTAATGTGATGAAATTTAAAAAAAAAAAATCATCTCAGTTAACCCTTTCTGAAAAGTGAGTTCTATGTTTGATATCCAATGACCATTAATGATGGCCACTTGCACTGGTTGTGGGGGCACACAGAGAAAAGTATATTCGGGCATTGCTCATCTTCATCTGCTTATGCGAACACAGAAGGTACAATTTTTTTTATCTATGTGTACAATGCAAATGGGAACCACGTAATAAACAGAAGTTAAAAAATGGATAACCTGCTACATATTTCCTCAAAATCATGCATTACACTGGTCAACAAAGAATTTGTCCCAGGGAAAACAATAGCTGTATCTTACAAGTTTTTGCATGCAGAATCCAAAAACAGTGTTCATTTTTTTTTTACCCGTAGTTTTTGTGTTCCACGGAATGTTACGTTACGTGTGTTATGTGGGATAAATTTCAATCAAATGGTTGGCAACACTGAGTTTGGCAACACTGCGTGAGATTGTTACACGTTTGGCAGTACTGTGTTTGAGGTGTTGGTGTGAGGTTGCGTAATGCGCATTTGTGTGGTAATAAGTTTATGGTATTGTATAGTTGCGTACCCGTCATTCACCTTCACAATGCCAAGAAACCTTATCAACCATCCATATTTTTATCTATTTATTTGCAATGTATTGACATTCAAGTCACAAAGACGGTGTTTCACGCCACTGATTAAAAAGTGTTATGAACTTTATTTTGGCTTCAAAGTGGGGGACCAGGATAAAAGCTTAGCCCCTCGTGTGTGTTGTGTAACCTGTGTCAGGCTTCTCACTGCATGGGCGAAAGGTACACGCCATATGCCTTTTGCCATCCCTATGGTTTGAAGATAATCCAAAGGTCATACTTTAGATTGCTACTTCTGCATTATAAGTATAAGAGGTATAACGTTAACAGCCAAGCATATCGTAAAATTTCCTAATTTATCAACTGCTATGAGACCAGTACCTCACAGGCAAGACTTTTCTGTACCTGACCCTCCAAAACAAATGGAACTTAGTGACGATGAGTCAGGTGAGGAAGTTATGGAAAAGGAAACAGAAAACATGCACTTTCAGCCAATATGTTCTTCAAGTGAACCAAATCTATTGAGTCAGGGAGATTTGAATGATCTTGTGCGGGATTTAAATTTATATGAAAAAAAAAATCAGAACTTCTTTCTTCCAGGTTCAAGGGCTGGAGGCTTCTCCAGCTTCAGAAAGAATCTAACGTTAGCTTTTATCGTGAAATTGTGATTTTGAATAGTTTTTCTCACTTGAGGATTGTGTGGTGTTTTGTAATTATGTATATTTTGTTATGGGGGAACTTAACCATAAATATGACAAGAATGAGTGGCACTTGTTTGGTGACTCTTCAAAAGTGAGCCTGAGAGATGTTTTGCTCCACAACGGAAATAAGTTTCCTTCTGTTCCCCTGCTCCATGCAGCTAATATGAAGGAAACATAAGAAAGTATGAAGTTTCTATTGCAAAAAATTAAGTTTGAAGAACATAAATGGAATATCTGTGGTGGCCTACTTGGTCTGCAGCTGGGTTACACAAAGTTTTATTGCTTTCTCTGTGAGTGGGACAGTCGGGATAAGACAAATCATTATGAAAAGAATGTGTGGCCGAAACGATCTCTGACCCCAGGAAAGAAAATTTCTGTCAATCCTCCTTTTGTTGATTCAGAGAAAATTGATCTGCCTCCTTTGCATATTAAGTTGATATTGATGAAAATTTTTGTTAAACGTATGGATAGACTGGCAAGGGATTCATATATTTGAAAAATAAGCTGCCTAGAGTAAATGACGCTAACTTCAAAGAAGATATTTTTGCTGGACCACAGATTAGGGAGCATATGAGAGACCAGAATTTTGATGACGAGGTAAATTATCTTGGAAAGGCTTCATGGCTGTCATTTAAGAAAGTTTGCGCAGAATTTTTGGTGGATCACAAAGGAAATAACTATCATAAAATTGTAAAAGGGTTACTGATATCTTACAAGGCCTTGGGATGCAATATGAGCCTATAAATCCACTCCCTAGACTCTCATTTGGATTTTTTCCCTGTAAATCTTGGTGCCGTCAGTGACGAGTATGGTGAGAGCTTTCACCAGGATATTCTGAACATGGAAACCCGGTATCAAGGGAAGTGGAGTTCTTCAATGCTGGCTGATTACTGTTGGACACTAAAAAAGGATCTTCCAGATGCAAAATACACACAAAGATAGTAAAATTCTACATTTTAAAGGTAAGTTTCACGGAAGTATCAACCTCATTTATTAACTATATATTTTTCTTTTTTGTCTTATATGCTATCACAGAAAAACTATGCCTGATAGAAAAATTCTGAAAATATATTTGAAATCAGCATATATGTATATATATATATATATATATATATATATATATATATACATATATATATATATAATTCATCTACTTTTACATTTGGGGTAGGTATTTTATTAAATTTTGTTGACCAGAGTTATTGACGACGTAGGATTTCTTTTTGTTAAAGTAACCTTTCCGCATTTCACTTTGGCTAGTGGCATCTGATTACATTCAAAAGATGACACATCACTGTATTGAAAGAGTTAAGCCTATTTCCATTATCTTATTATCTAAAATTACATCCTTTACAGACCCCAAGCTGGCTAACGAGTCAAATCTCGCAGGGGACGTTACTTCACCATAATGAAATAGTGAGAAATAGAAAGAAGAGACCCAGTATTATAGTGCACGTCACCTCCGAAGCCACTGTTTAACTCTGAACTCTTTCATTAATAAGAAAAGTTTGGACTCGAACTAGAATAGAGATTAGGACTCCGTTTCAGACTCGGATTGATTTACATAATTCAACAACTTTATGGATAACTTTTACCCGCTAAATTTAAATCTGATATTTATTTATGCATCTCAATATTTTTTCATGTATTCATACAAATTTAGCTCTACCGAACACAATTATAGTTAAGTTTACTAAAGTTAATGACGGGGAGAATAAAGTCATATCACTTTTTCCTTGGTCTACATGTGCTTCTATCTGGATTTTGCATCACATATTTTGATTCTTGGTATGATTTTTACCTACCATCAACAAATTAATTTAGCTTTTGTCTACCAATATGAAAACCCTAAAAGAATTTGCCGGGAATTTTACCTTTTTCCAATAAATTTCATTTTCTCAGTGACAGACAACCAAGTACAATCCCTAGTCAGAAATATATTTCAGTGGTCTGATTTCTTGTATGATGATCTGATCAAATAAATTTCACTTACCTGAAAAAATAAGTCTAAATGGGCTCTATCGTTTCAGAGTTGAGTTAGTAAGGTGAGAATATTTTGTATGTTAAGTTTAGACTAATGTATTGGAGGTGGTTATATTATGTTATCAATAGATGGAGTTAGTATAGTTTTCAGTTTGATATAATTGTGTATTATTCTTGGGCGTCACAGTCAGAAGGAAGTAGAGAAGATTTTTATATGGTAGGAAAGAGTTTTGGTAAGTGATCGTCTTGCGTCCCTTTGTAGGTGGAATAATTTTATTGTAATTGCATGTTTTTATGTGTTGGTTTTGTTCATTGTGGGATTTGTCGTTGTGTTTTCTTTAGATAGTTTTATCTTATTATGTGTTGGCCTTGGGTAACAGCTTGTGAGGTTTCCTGGGGGTGGGAGGAGTGAGGAGGGTGGTATGCTGAGTTGAGCATTTTATAGGATGTAAGTCAGTCTGATTCAGTTTAAGCTAAATGTGATATTGTGTTGTTATATAAGGGTTGATTATTTGAGTGCATGAAGATAGTGATATTTTAGCTTGTATTAAGAGGTGTATTGTCTTTTATATTATGTAGAGTTGGAACAAATATCTCGTGAGTAAATTGTGTCAAAATTGCACAGGGAGATGTTTGGTATATAATTATTTATTTCTATATATCTGAGATTTGATATGTTTACACGGTATTTGGTATTATTGAATCTTATATATGTTGTTCGTAGTATGTGTTTGTTTGTATTAGTTTATTTGTATTAGCTGTTGGTTGATAAGTACAGTTAAATTTGGTAGATCTATGTAGATTGGAGAATTTCTTGTGTTTTATTTATATTATTTACTTTACATCTTATGAATGTTGGATGCTATGTCGACTTGAAGAATTTGTAATGAATTATGTAACCACTTTATGTCTTGGTATGTGGGATCTGTTCAATGCATTATTTAATGTTTCTTTCTCTTATATGTGCATGCACTTACTGTTTTGAATATGGATTCATATATTTATGCATTCGATGGTTGTTCAGTTTATTTGTTGTAAATTGTATACTTTTGTATGTTTCCGTTGATATACATGTATATACCTATTAGTATATCTACCTACATATGTGCATATGTGTAAATATTCTTAAGGCATCTATTACTCTTTGGATATCTTAGGAGTGTGTGAGTAAAAATTGCTTCAGTACTTTACGTAACGAAAGCTGAAGAGTGGTGCTGCTTGGATAGCCTGGATAGCACTGTGGGTAGCTGGAGACTAACGGTAGACTGACGATAGCTGATGTTGTAAATCTTGTTGACGTTGCAGTTTTCCACTGCTGGGTCGCGATGGAGGGAGTGGTTGATGTGGTGGGTACGGCTGGTAGGTTGAGGTGGTTAGCGTTGACCGACGCGGAAGGGTTTGCTCAACTAGGGCTCAGATGGTCAAGTTAGTGGTAGCTCAATCGACGCGAAGTTCCTGGTCCTCAAGGGGGTGGAAGAAGGTGGAGGGTAGGCCTCGGGGGAGGACAGTTGGTAGAGGTGGTTGTATAGATGTGTCGCTCGCTTGGAAGCGTGTTGAATAGAATATTGTGGCTAGTTACCTCGATTCCGGGATCTTGGTTGAAGATGTGGTTTGAAATCGAATCTTTTCGATTTCACCACCGATTCTAAGACGACTACAACCGTAGGTCACACCTTTGGCGATCGGCAGATGCTCCTAGAAGTCTGAATGTCGTGTCAAAAGGAGAGGTTTGTGGAGGGATGGTGTATAGTTATATCGCTCGTTTGAAAGCTCCTGATGATTGGTCGGGACTTTGCCGCTCGTCTCGGGTCGAGTTGAGAGTATGGCGCTGAATAAAAATGCTTGTTTGAAGTCTAAAAGTCGGTGCACTGTGCTTGCTTGAAGTCTTGTGATTTGATTGAAGTTTTATGCGTTGCTTGTTGGGAAGTTTACGAAGCTGAATGGAATTTTGAGGTTTGATTGAAGTTCGATGTGCTGAGTTGATTGAAGATGCTGGGAATCACTGCTCTGGGTTGACGATTCTAGTCGTTGTTTTTCTTCGTACGGCGGTCTCTCTTTAGAATGCGGATTCTCTTCGGGTTGGTAGGAAACTACCTCCAGGTGGTTTAAAATCGAATGCCTTTCGATTTCACCACTAATTCAGTTAGTGTGGAAGCACCGGTGGATTCAAGGGGTGCAGTCGGTGGACAGCAGACCTGGTAGGCGTGGTGTGGCGTGGCTGAGGGCGACGGTTTAAGTCAGGTAATTTTCTTCGGGTTGGCGTGGGAACACCGTTTGCCACCATTTATGTAGCAGGAGCTATATGGGGTTCTTCGGTAGGCATGGCTTGAGCGACTTAGGACGACGATTTTAGTCAGGCAGTCTTCGGATCGGCGTGTGAAAACAACCTGCCACCATTTATGTAGCAACGCTATATGGTGTAGTGCGAGCGTGCTTCTGTAGGTATGGCTTGAGCGGATAAGGGCGATAATTTTAGTCAGGCAGTATCATCGGGTTGGCGTAGGGACACCGCCTCCCACCATTTGTTTAGCAGCGGCTACATGTGGGGCAGAGTTTCTAAGGATAGGTTCCTTGAAACGGGGGGCTGCTTTTCCTTGATTTATTTTCAGATACGAAAATATATACAAAGAGAGATAAGGGAGAGGGTCTACCTACCTCTACTGACTAAGTCCTTGACCTAGGCAGGGCTCTTGTCATGTTCTTGACCTCGGCATTCCTATCTACAACGGGCGCAGCCGTTCGTTAATAAAGTGAAGTGCTTAAGTAAGCATATTGTTGTACGTTACCATATGGGGGATGTGTTTACGAGTGTTAGTTGCATTGGATAGATTGGGTAGATATAAGGAGTCAATGGAGTCTGGTGGCATTAGGTATTTCGTGGTGAATGGTGACTTTTGTGTCTTACATTCGTTGAGTCTTGTTTTGACATTAGGGAATTTGTGAGGTCTACATGATTGGGGTTTTGCTAAAGACGAGTGCCAAACGCATGTGTATGTATCACGTGCATGGTTAGTGATGGTTACTGAGGGTTACACATCGTTTAAAAAACCTCTATCTTATCAACTAGAGTAATGTATTAAATTATGTTATTTCATACAAAAAGGGTTAGTTAACTCTTCATGAAAAATAACAGTACTCCCAAACGCCCACTCATTCAGCGTATTCATGCCATATATAAACTAGAATGTCAGCATGAGGACTGTTGTCATATTGATATGACAACTACTAAAGGTACGAGAAGGCTAACTTCACATTTATCATCTGGCACTATCAAAAACCACAACAGAGACCACCAACAAATATTATCCAAAAGAGAAAACTTCTTGAGAGTCACATTAGTTATAACCACGGAAAGATACCACAGAAGGCTTGCGATTCTCGAAACTCTAAATATTCAACACTAAAACCCTGACATGAATATACAACTTCTAAAGCCATGATCACGCATTTGCAAATATCAACTCATATCATATCAATATCAATATAAACTTATCCACCCCATGACGTGGGGGGATCATTTGCCCGTCCTGTGATGTGAATAACCTTTCCTCCTGACTGTGACGTCTCCTAGATTCATTCTTTGGAATCCTTTTGCTTATTCTTCAATGATTTGTTTGTTTGTGACCTCTCCTTTGCTTATTAAATGTAACACTTGCCTTTACATTTATTCATTAGATACTTCTAACGAATTCGCCCTTGATAATAAGATTTTGTAACTTCGAAACAGTCGGAGAAAAATTCTTTACTATTTAGACTACCTTACCTTAATGTTTTTCTGTCCTTTGCTGATTACCTTGATAGAATACTCTTTGAAGCACGCCGCCTTGTTCGCAACATCGAACAAGTTAATGATAAAATGTGAATTGTCAACATATTATTTTACTATATATATATATATATATATATATATATATATGTATATATGTATATATATATACACTTGTATATACATATATTATATATATATATATATATGTGTGTGTGTGTGTGTGTGTGTGTGTGTGTGTGTGTATACATATATATATATATATATATATATATACATATATATATATATACATATACATATATGTATATATTCGGGGACCCCCCTGCTTAGCCTGAAAATACAAATGTCTATAAAAGTGAACTAAATATTGCCTGTTCCTGCCCCCCTTGGGTGGCTCACGGCGAACATCTACGCATCTCATAGGCGGACGACCCACCACCTAATAGACCACACATCCCTTTCACGATCGCTACTTGGAGCGTCCGAATTCTCTAAGATTTCAAAGAAACCAAAATCCGGCTACACAGACGCAGAGCGCTTATTCCTCATCAAGAGCTGAGGAAACACAACATTCACATAGCTGCACTCAGTGAAACTCGCCTCTCTGTAGAGGACTCGCTGACAGAGACCGGCAAAGGATACACTTTCTTCTGGAAGAGCTATCCTGAAGATGTTCGACGAATACATGGCGTCAATTTTTGCAGTTCGTAATTCTATATTCCAAAAGATCTATGAACACCCAATTGGCTGTAAAAGGCTGATATCGTGGCGCATACCACTCATTAGTAAGGAGCACTATGCAAGACTCATCAGAGCCTATGCACATATTCTCAACACTGAAGAATCAACAATAGCTGCTATCTGTTAGTCACTGGATCTAGCTGTCCGTAGAATCTCGTCACATAACAAAATCAAATTACTTGTAGATTTCAATACTAGAGTCGGATTCAACTCTGAAACCTGGAGGAACGTACTTGGCAAACATTTCATAGGTAACCTCAATAGCAATGACCTCAGACTCCTAACATTAAGCCCAGATCTGTCTAACACAAACACCATTTCAACAAAAGAATAAAGCCAAACGTCCTGGATGCATCCCAGTTCCAAGCACTGGCATCTTCTCGAATGAGTCATTGTCTGGCAGTGAGACCGGAAAGGTATGATTTTGACAAGGACAATGAGAAGACCGTAGTCCTAGACCAACCATCGTCTCATGAGATCCAAAATGAGACATAGGCCTCTTTTTCCACAGGAGAGTACTTGTGTTCAGTGAGGGTGAGCGTACAGGAGAAAAAGGCCACTGGTCGGTCCACCTGGTTTAAAGTAGTAGCTGTGGCTGTGTCTGATGCATCAGTTTCTATCATTAGAAAAATAGTTTAATCAATTCAGTGTACCACTTTATTATTATTGTTATTATTTTCAATCTCCTCCTTAAGGTCACATAGATACTTTAAAGCTTTTGGGCTGATAGGAAAAGTATCAGTAGCAACAAGAGGCCTAATCTTGCCAAAGAATCGGAAAACCCATTGAGAATAAGAAAAAAAAATCTAGTATCAGGTTTGAATGAGCTATGGTATATGGTGTATCCAGGGATATATCAATTGATTTAATAGATAAGACTTACTTTCTATTATTGAAAGGAAGATTATCGGGTCGAACAACTTTTTGAATATTTGCCAGGTTTCCATAATGTTTCAGTTGTTTTTCCAGCCATCACAATGCTGTGCACACATAAGTAAATGTTCCAGTTAAATTCTTCAGCTTGATAATATTATAAAATGCCCTTTGAAAGCATGTAAACCCGTCCGTAACCCTAAAATGGATTCTGCAAAATTGATATAGAGTTTGTCATTGGCTTCAAAAGTAGTATGATGTTTGTCTTTTTCACTTATGGGTACTTGTTGATAAGTACTTCTCAATTCATTTTTTTTTTTTGCTAATTGTAGCGAGAAATTTTAGTAGCTAGGTAGTTTATTCTTGGAAGATGGCATGAATGCAACTGTATAAATCTATTGATTATTTGACTGCAGTCAACAACCAATCTTTCCTGTGGCGTTCATTCGCTATCATAAGTGCTTCGGACATCCCAGAGGACATGTTTTCATTAATAACACCTTATCATAGCATCTAGTCGACTTCAGACTTAATGAACTTCCTATCATCAACTCCAAACATTCGAAATCTAATAGTGATAGGTCTGCAATAAGAAACAAGGTATAAGAACAGATGTGGCATGCTTACTGAAGTAGCTGGTACAATATAAGTGGCAGGGTTTGAAACAGTCAGATTTTTCTTAGGTCCATCGAAAGTGACCGTGGTATTTTTGTGGTGACTCATGAAATCTTGACCAAGTGTAAGATCACAGTGACGATCTGGTAGCACGGAGAGGCGCGTATCAGAACAAAGCTCGACCTGGAGGTTGATATCTGCCGTGCAGCGTCCTTTGACATGAGACGAGCTACGAATGGGCCAGGGAAGCACGTACTGTTGTTGGGTAACTTTCAACTTATGTTTCTCAGCATGGTCATGAGAAATAAAATGCTTAGAGCTTCCTGTATCAGTTAGAATACTAGCCTTGTTGTCATTAACCAAAACAAACCCAGTGGTCTTCTTTAGTAGTCCTGGAGAAGAGGCCGAAATGGCAGCCGGAGTAGATGGCATAGTGGATGACAGAGTTGAAGCTTTAGAAGGCCTACATATTCTAGCAAAATACCCACGTTTGTTACAATAGCGACAAGTAGCATCTCTAGCCGGACACCGAGAACTACCGTGACGAAAACCTCCACAAAAATAACATTTGGACTTCTGATTCATCACAGCACAGCTTCCGTCATCAATTTCAGATTAGTAGCCACCGGGTGCAGGCCTATCATTCATGGAATGACTATGTTTAGATGCAGTAGCAGCATCCACAGTTAAGGAAGAATAATGCGAGTAGGACTCGGAGTTACGTGAGCAGTGTTGATAGCTCCAACTTGACCTACAGCTCCACTGAGGTCAAGAGTTTTGTTCTATATCAGTCACTACCTAATAGTACGAGACAGTAGTCCATTAATAAAAGAATCTTGAACAGTCATACCAAAGCAGTAACAGCTTTGAAACTGCAGTCTTTAATGGGCAATTGAAGTTTGTATACGCTCGTTGATAGTCTTTCGCAAAGCTTTTGAGTAGCCAAAGAATATCTGGCGAACACTTAATTTCTATTGATAGAAATATCTTTGAGGATGTCTCTTGCATTATTGTAGTTGTTACATTCGCCAATTTACTCATAGATGGTGGAAGAAATCAATTTGATCAAGGCATTCAGCCTATCAGGTTTATGAGTCTCAATAGATCTAAGAAATGCAGTAAAAGCAGCTGTTGGAGGTCTGGGAGACATATCTATGCGTATGAAGAGTAAAATTCGATGCCCTTTTCTAGCCCTTAAACAACTAAAAAAACATCAGCATATTAATTTACCACATAACTACATCCAACTTCGGTGAGGGAACCATCCTCAGCAAACCTGGTCTTTATAATGGCGGCGATGTCGATGTTACAGTAGAGTCGTTCTGCATCTATTAGAGCCATTCGTCTTTCTGGTTGAGTGTCATTATCAAAGCAAATTCTGATGTTCAAGGTAACCATTTTGAATTGGCGATTCTTTATGATGTTTCAACCTCTTTAGTAAGAACACAAGATGGATGTGGCAATCTATCTTAGGTGGGAGGTGGGATAGATCATTTTTAGGCCAATTTTTCTCGGGCCCTTACTCTGACTAAGGGAGGCAGCAGCCCAACGACCATCGACTTCAACCGCCTTCGTGGAGTATGGGCTAAAGTATTCTGTCCCAATTTACTTCAGTCACCCTCGAAACTCCATCGCTGCGGGAGCTGGAGAGGATGATTTGATGATATGTCGTGAAAATGGAATGATAGTTGTGCAGTGATAATTAAAGTGGAGGATGCGTAGACAGTTCATGGTCCACCAGGTTCTCTGGGATCATGTTTTAGCTACAGTGATAAATACCAAGACGACTGGGGATGAACCCGGATGCACTGCCCTGCCGAAAAAATAATAATAAATAAACAAATATACGGATGAATGAATGAATGAATGAATGAATGAATGAATGAATGAATGAATGAATGAATGAATGAATGAATGAATGAATGAATGAATGAACGAACGAACGAATGAATGAATGAATGAATGAATGAATGAATGAATGAATGAATGAATGAATGAATGAATGAATGAATGAATGAATGAATGAATGAATGAATGAATGAATGAATGAATGAATGAATGAATGAATGGATGAATGAATGAATGAATTAATGAAGTGATAAATTTATTTATAAGTAATAGATTAAATTAAACACATAGGTAAATGAGCATTCAAATTCTTAAATAAGTAAATAGGAATATCAAGGAATAAATTAATAAACAGATAAATATACAAGTAAATAAGTTAATATATAAATGGAAAATAAGTAGATAGATAAGTGAAAATAAGCATCAAATAAATAATCAATATATTGGTTAGTTAATAAATACATAGATAAATTATTAAATAATTAGATAAACAAATGAATAGATAATAATATCGATAAATGGATAAATGAATGAATAGGTAGATACGTAAGTAAATGGATAAATAGAAAAATAAAGATAGATATAGAAAGAAAAATAAGACATATCACTTCTCGCAAGGTAGAAAAACTGAAAGAAAAAAAAAATCAGCCAGCCAACAACCACGGTTATATAGGCCTGATCATAAATTGTCGAGATATTTCCTTTTCTCTGTGAAAAACTTGATGTAGGAGAGAGATATTTCCAAACTGAAGGCAGTTTCAAATGTGATGAAAAAGAGAAAGTTTTGAAAAGAGTGGATCACGACGTTGTGGCAGGATGAGGACGACACCAAGAGAAATGGAAAAGGGAGAATGGTATGGCAAGAGAGAGTGTAATGGGAAGGGGATAGGGGAGAATGGAATAGTATGTGAGGTAAGGGGAGAATAGAATGGAATGGCATGGGTAAGGAATAGTAATGGCGATGTGAGTGAATAAAATAGGAGGGGAGGCAAGAGTGAAATAGGATTGGAGGAAAGGGAAATGGGATGAATTCATGAGGCATGGGAGGGAAAGTGCAATGGTATAGGATGGGAGCAAAAAGGGAGGAAAGGGAAGATAAAAAGAAATGTGACGGGAAGTCAAATAGGAGTGAAGCATGAGTGGAAAGAGAGGGAAAAAGTTGGTATTAGAAGAAATCGGAGGAAAGGGGAGTGGAATAGGGTAGAAGTAGAGTGGTATGTAAAGAAAAATGGATAGAAGGGTGTAAATAGGAGAATAAGAAGAGAAAGTGAGTAATATGAAAGGAGATAGGGGGTGGTGTTGGGAGAGGGTTTTATATAAGGAGAGAGGAAAGGGAGGGATGGTTAGTGGGAAAGAAGGGGGAATGGAATGGGAAGGGAAACGGGGATGGAATGAGAAGGGAGAGGAAGGAAATAGAGGGGATGGAATGGGAAGGAAGGTGAAGGGAAATATAACGGAAAGGAAGGGGTAGTGGAAATGCAGGGGAGAGGCAGTGATATCGGTGAGTAAGGGAGAAGTGATGGGGGTAAGAGAAAGTGTTATGGTGAGAGGAAGAGAGTTAAAGGTCGGGGAGGGGAGAATAGGAGGAAAAGTGGAATGAAGTGGGAGGGGAGGAGTGGAACGGTAGGAGTAGGAGGATGAGGATGAGGGGAAGAGATGTGGAATTTCAGGGTGGTAATATGGGAAGGAAGGGCGAGTTATGTGAAGTTGAAAGATGATGTGGTGGAAGAGCTGGAGTGGTGGAGCAGTCGAGGAGTAGTTGTAATGAATAGGAGAGTGACAGAGTGGTATGAGATAGAAGGTGGAATGGAATGGAAGACGAGGGTATGTGAAAAAATAAAGTGGAATAGAATAAGTGGCACTGCAGAAGAAAGGAGTATGGATAAGAAGAGTAAAGGAAAGTAGCATGGAAGAGTAGGGGAAAGAATATAAGAAGAGAAGGAAATAGGTAGAATGGTATGGGGAAGGAGTAGAATAGGTGGGAACGTGGAGAGATATGTACGGGTGAGGGGGAGGGAAGTGATTTAGAGGAGACAGCGTTGTGTGTGAGAGGAGTAGTCTGAGAGGGGATCAAGCGTGATGTGGGCACATGAGAGGGGAAATTTGAGGGGTTTGGGAGAGGAACGGGAAGGCGAAGGGTAGGGGCAAGGAAAGGTAGTAGAGCAAGATACAAAGAGAAGGGGAAGAAGAGGTAAGAGAATGAGGAAGCGAAGATAAAGGGGAAGAAGAATATTTTGGAAAAAGAGGAAGGGGAAGGTTGATGGTGTCCGAGGTGAGGGGTGGGAGGGGAAGGGTTAGTGTGGGAAGGGAGTAGACTGCTTTAGGAATGAAGAGGTAGACGATATACAGGATAAAATGGAGTTTGCGTGAAAGGGATGGGGCATTCATTATTTCATCGGCGACAGCGAGCACTTCTATCCTTGTTGAGGAGATGAAATCCCACAGGGCAGTAAAAGTGAGTGATATTAGAGGTTAAGTGTGATCAGCATTCTTTTCCAAGTAAAAAATATCCTTTAATCATAGAATTCTTTTCCGAGCAAAGAATAGTCTCCAATCATAGAATTCTGCGTGAATTTGGTTTGTAACGTCTCTAACGTATCTAATGTCTCTAAATACTGAGTGCATAAAACTTATGGAGCTAATACCCCCCCTACGAGATGGAAGTGGTTGAGGAATGGAATAGGAGAAGTGATAGAGTGTTGTTGGAGGGAGAAAGACATATGTGGGACGAGTTGTGGAGCTGCAGAAGGGAGGAAGGTTATCTGGGAAATAATGGGGGAGGGAGCGGAAGGAAGTGTGAGGAAAAAATATTAGGAGTGCGGGATGAGAGTGTGAACAAGGAAAGTTTTAAGAAAAGGCAATATGGGACAACGGACAGACTTACTGTGGACAAAGAAATGCTACCAATCAAGATCTGCTCCATCACCCAACTTACTCATTTCAGACACCATTTGAGCCAAATAATAATGTTGATATGAATATTACCAACGCAGTCCATGACTGTGACAGATGACTAACGGAGACAAGGAAGAGGTAACTAGTCTTCGTTGCACTGGTCACCCCAGGAAGACCGAGATAATGGAATGTCTCCTGTTTTTACTGTCTCATGTGACTAGTCGCTGTCATCCCTTGAAACTTTTCTGTGCTGTTGATATTACAACACCGCTCATATATGTATTCTGTTAATCATTACAACGGATAAAACATAATATGAGTTCACCATTTCTCTATCTTAATTTTCTAGCTAGAGAGTCCCCTGTAGTTTTTCTGACTTTTTATTTCCCATTCTTGGATGATGCAGAGAAAATTAGAGAACTTGATTAAGAATCAAATGCTAAAAACATGCTAGATCTAATAAGTGCCTCAAGGTACTCACCATTAAACGAACAAGTCACGTTCACAGTTAAACCACTCTTCCTCAAGAATGTATGAATACACGCAAATACGCACCCTCACACCAACACTCACACTCGCACTCACACTCACACTCACACTCACACTCACACTCACACTCACACACACACTCACACACACACACACACACACACACACACACACACACACACACACACACACACACACACACACACACACACACACACACACACACACACACACACACACACACACACACACACACACACACACACACACACACACACACGCACACACACACACGCACACACGCACACACACACACACACACACACACACACACACACACACACACACACACGCACGCACGCACACACACGCACACGCACACACACAGACACAGACACACACACACACACACACACACACACACACACACACACACACACACACACACACACACACACACACACACACACACACACACACACACACACACACACACACACACACATACACACACACACAAACATAACACGCTCGCGCGCGTGCACAAACACACAGAGAAAGAGAGATACAGACAGTTAGACAGACAGACAGACAGACAGACAGACAGACAGACAGACAGACAGACAGACAGACAGACAGATAGACAGAAAGACACAGAGAGGAAGAGATGGGAAGAGAGAGTAGTGCTACCAATCTACGAGTATGTTAACAGAGGTAATGAAAAGAAATATCGAAACAATATAGAGGATATGACGTAGAAAGAAAATGGCAAAATTATCATCCTGGATAATATGAGGAAGGCATAAGGAGATGAAATAATGTAATAATGCAACGAAATGGAAAGCAAACACCACTTATAGACAATTAATTTTCAAACAGATTTACGATCTGAACGCGGTTGTAAAAGCAGTGTAATCGGAGAGCTCAGGAAACAAATGGGAACAAAATTAAAGAATTTATGGGCTAAAAGAAAACAGCCTGGGTAAGTGATTAACTCAGAACGCTTGATAGAGATTGGAAGAAAATAACAGAGGATTAAAACTGAAGAAGTAAGAGTAAACACAAAACTAGAAAAGACGGAATCTATTACATCCAGAGGTGACGTCGTTTACAAATTTAATTCTTGTTTGATTCTGCTGGGGTAAACGTAAACCCTCTAATTCCTGTAAGAGTCAAGCTGATGTCCACTTACGGCCTCTGAAGTAATATCTTTTATCTTTCCCCTTAGTGCCTCTAGAATTTTTTTAAATTGAATAACGCCTCCTCTTCTCCTTACAATCAATTTAGTGGCACTGATTTGAGGGAAGTCAATTATGGCGCAGCTCAAACGAGACGGAGCTGAATCCACGAATTATACATTTCCACTATCATCAGATTCAAAGCCTTGATTAATCAATCTGGTCCATAGCTGCTCCTCAGCAGAATAAAACGATTTCGGACTAAATAGAATCAAATTTACGATTTATGATATTGGAAAAAGGTTTCGTTCATCCTTACCTTTTGTTATACATGTACATGTACATATAAAGATATACATAAATATATACATATACATATACGTATTCATATACATATACATATACATATACATATACATATACATATACATATACATATACATATACATATACATATACATATACATATATATACATATATATATATATATATATATATATATATATACATGTACATGTACATGTACATGTACATATACATATACATATACATATACATATACATATACATATACATATACACATACATATACATATACATATTTATATACATATACACATATATATACATATACAAATACACATACATATAAATATACATATCCATATACATATACATATCCATATACATATACATATACATATACATATACATATACATATACATATACATATACATATACATATACATATACATATGTGGCATTGTCTATGTTTTGACCAAGTCTGCAAAGAGTACATAAAAAATGGTTTGCATCTTGTAAATTTTCTCATTTTTATTTCTAGATGTAAGTACTAACCTTCATATATTATACTCTCTAATATATTGTATTATCAATTGTATTTATCTTATTATTTGTAATTGTTTATTGTCATTCATTTACAGTTAAATCATAAAGATGTCCCATTAAAGACGAAACGTTGAGAGATAGATGAATGAATATGGAAACCTAGATTACACTGCTGTGTTTGAAGGAAAACTATTAATTGGTACTGCAGAAATGCTGTATTTTATACCTTAGCTCTGTTGCCACCATCACTTTCAGTTCCCTTTTCTCCTTAATTACTGGATTTAATTCTGTTAGCTGTTCCTTCGATGGTATTATATTTCTTCATTCACTTTCTTGCACCTTCACTTAAGGAAGTATGTCTTTCATCATATCTTTCTGTAGTAAGAAGTAATATTTCTCAATGGGGGTGAATTAAACGTAAAATTTCTTCTTCGTTACTTTACTACTTCTACAACTTAGTTTGATTAATTGCACCAGAGGACTCCCACCTGGGATCCCCAATCCACTCACCAAGCCAAGTCTGCTCCGACGTCACTACTTAATTCATTCAATAACTTTGACTAATACAAATAAGTGCCTCCCCTTAAGGGCATGACTTTTCCTCCATGCACCAATAATTTCTCTCCTCTTACACCCCTTTCTCTAATCAGAAAGACTGTTACACTGTCTCAAACAATACTGCTTACACAAGCAATTTTGACCACAAAGCAGAATGCCTCAATGTTTACATTTCTTCACATCAGCCCCAATATCGATACTCTAACTGGTGTTTGCAAACTTTAGACGGTGAACGAGATTATGCAACTCTGCAACTCTATCGCGGATGTTGTTTTCAACACATCTAACTCGTAAAAAATAATTTCTCATCACCTACTCCTCTATCTACCTACTTGTCTACTACTTTCATCTACCAGCCTCTTACAGGGCACGACAGCTACCTTTGGTCGTCCCGACGAATTATTTCTACTATCCTCTTACAGGACTCACTAATATATACTTGAAAAATCATCATATACAAGAAGCAAAATATTTAAACTATTTCTGCATAAACTGGTAAAAAGGGTACCAGTAAAACGTGTCAAACATATACATTTCAAAGAGACAAGCAACCCCTCCAAAATGTATAAATGTCAATAATAATTCAAACAGAAATATGCTGAACAGAATCAAATGTTGACATTCTCCTGAATATAAAAATTGAAGTCAGAGCAGCCCTTACTATTGAAGAAAAGAGGATAATAAGAATAACTATATAATTGGTAAAATAACTATTTGAGGGAGATCGTGACAAAGATCTTCTCTTAATTTTCAAAGGGAGAGAGCTTTCGGGTAATGTGATGTTGAAGGTTGAGATATATGACTCTTCAGTTAAATGCATGATATAAAGGGTATTAGCAATAGCGGAAAATGTGACTGCATGTAATTCATAGGTGTCAAAAACTAAGATAAGACCTTCAACCAATTCCAATTTATGACTTAAACCTGGACAATTGATAGAATATTTTGTCTTATTACGGAAAATAGATAATAGGAACCTTCTATGTTACTATGAGAAATCTGGTCTACCAAAAATTTCTTGTAATGACAATTATTCATTACAGATACATTTCTAACAAGCAAAGCTTCACATGAATTTTTCAAAACTTCACGAAACACAAAAAGGGAAGAATGACAAAGATAAAGATTCCTATCAATGATTTTATAAACATTTAATTCATCATTAGAGATTGTGCTCTCCTTTAGGTTGTCTACAGAAAGGATATAATTGAATGGATCTACAACTGGAATATCCACGTTATATAATGAACTATTTACCTCCATAGGGAAGGGTATCAGCTTGAATAAATTGTATCTAAAATTAGAAGAAAGGAGAATTTCTATTATCACATTTAAATGCGCAGTTGATAAAGGGTAACAGAATGCCACATTAGCTTCATCAAAGAAAGGTTTAAAATTGCAGTCCTTCTTTGCTGAGTTGATTTTTCTTATATGATGAGGTATTGGGAGAAGAGAGGATGTGACTTCACCAGAATTTGCTAGAACTAAATTTTACACAAAGGATTCCAAATGAATTTGCATCTCAGATAATTTCAAATGCATTGTATTAAGTAATAAGAAAAGAAGTATTGTATTTTCTTGTTCAATTTGTTTTAAACTGAGATTCTCTAAATTATCTGTAATTTCAGAGATCAGTTCCTAAATGTTCTTTACACTTGTTTGTAAATTGTCAATTATTGCAACTTTCTCATTCAATTTATTCATAGAAAAATTTAAGTCAACAAGGAAGGCAAAATTGGATATTCCCAAACCGGCAATAGCTCCTAAAGCTATCACTAACATACTTCTCTTTTGTCTACCATTTCTTTTAAATTTTGAATCTATGACATCAAGTTTATGTTTTATCTCATTTATCTTACTTTCAAGCTTCTTTTGAACATTTTTACTGGAAATGTTCTCTTTTGATAATTTCAAATTTACTCTCAAGAAGTCAACATTATCCTTAATTACAGTTATGTTTTTATAATCCAGATTTATCCTGATAAGCTTGTCTACCATTGTTAGGTTACCTTGATGTTGTACCAATGCTCCAGGACGAATTGGGTTTCAGTCCAGGGCACTCACCAAAGAAAGTATAATTAATATGGCAGTCTTCATCTGTAAAATGTATCAAGATTATTATTCAATTCTCGCACGATATTATTGACATATTCCCTATGCTCTTCAGGGTTTAAAGTTTCATTAAAAGTGATACATAAAGTATCACAAGTATCTTCATCATCAAATTGTATCCTAACATTCTTCATATCATCTAAGTGATTAATTGATACTTCCTTAGTTTCTAAGTGTCATCTTGTATTTATTTCCACCTGCAAAATAAATTACCCTATATGGACCTGAGTACCTTGGTGAAAGTTTATTATAGGGTGAATGAAGTTTACCCATGAATAAATCTCCTATTTTTAATTCTAGTTTATGTGCTATTTTTGTAGTTGCTTTTTCATCTCTTGTGTATGCTCTTGTATATGTTCTCTAACTCTTTGGTGAATAGTTTGAAATGTAATTAACCTATTTGAGATATAATCATCTATATTATACACAGGTTTCTGCTCTCCGATCAAGATTTCATATGGAAGAGTTTCATCTTCCCCAAAAATAATAAAATGAGGTGTTTCACCTGTTGCTATGTTAATTTGGTTGTTGAGAGTACATTTAACACAAGGAATCCAAGTATCTTAAGGTATACTATGAGGACTTATCATACTTCTAAGACATGTAATAATTTTCTTATTTAACCTCTCCACAACCCCATTGCTCTGAGGATGATTCACTAATATGATGACTTTGTGAATTTTAAATAATCTTCATAATTTTTCCAGAATTTTGTCATTAACTTCAGTTCCATTATCTGAATCTAAGATCTTAGGTGTAGTGAAATTACAGATTATCTGATCATAGATTACTGAAGCAATTGTTTCAGCTTTCTTATTTGGAATGGGTTATAAAATACAAAATCTTGAAAAATAATCAATGGCAACAAATACATATTTTTATTCATTCTCAGACATAGATAACTCCAATGTATTTATGTGAACCCTTTCCCAAGGTTTCTGTGGAGTGAGATATGTTAACATAGGAGCAGGTTTTGGTGTATTCCTTTCATCTAGCTCATTTCAAACAATTTTCTATATAATCATATATATCTTTCTTCATACCTGGCCAAAAACATTTAAGTTGTGCTTGCCTATAAGTTTTATCCCTTCCTGGATGTAAACTACAATCACTATCATGAAGTAATTTTAATATCTCTTTTACAAGAGTTTGTGGTATTATCAATTGATTTACTGGGCTTCTAGAAATATCTTTCTCACTTACAACTGTTTTTCTATACAAAAGTCCATTAGTCAAATGAAATTCCTGTATCTTATACCCTTTTGGTAGTTTTGGAGGATTTCCTCTTGGGTTCATCTAATACTTGTCTAATGAGTCACATGTCTTATCATCCCTCTGGTCTCTTATTAGCATTTCATCATTTAAGGTTATAAAATCATCCATACTACAAACAAAATTAATCAACACTGTCGTTGGTTGGCTAATATTTCTAGAAAGTGCGTCTGCTGCAACATTCTTTCTACCCGGAATATATTCAAACTTAACTTCATAGCATTGAAGTACTGCAAACCATCTAGCTAGTCTGCCCCTAAGATTCTTATGCTTATTAAATAGGTTCTGAATAGCTGTATGATCCGTCCATACTCTGATTGGATATTGCAGTATCATATCACTAAAAAATTCTAATTAATATATCACTACTAAAGTTTGTCTTTCTGCTATCAAGTAGTTTCTCTCTGCGCTATTACAAAATCTAGATGTGTAAGCTATTTGTTTCAAAGTTCCATTTCTCTCTTGCATAAGTATACCTCCTAACCCTATGTCAGATGCATCAGTACAAAGATTGAATTATCTATCATAGTCTGGAAATATTAAAACTGTAGAACTCGTAAGTTTATCTTTCAATTTGTCAAAAGCTTGCTGTTGTGCAGGTCCCCACATGAACTTTGAGTCCTTCCTCAACAAAGAACTTAATGGTTTAGCAATGTCAGCATATCGTTGAATAAATTTTCTATAATATCTTGTCAATCCCAAGAAACTTCTAACTTTTTCTACATTGTGTGGAACTGGAAAATTCTTTATTGCTTCAACCTTTGAATTTACTATACTAAGTTCATGCCTGTCTATCTTATGTCCCAAATAAGTGACACTTACATTTTACAAGTTTCACTTTCAATCCCGCTTCAACTAGTTTTGAGAATATAAAATCTAATTTCTTAAAGTGCTCAGCCACTGTTTGGGAAACTACTAAAATATCATCTAGAAATACACTGGCAATGTTTCCTAACAACCCATCTAGAACAGTAGTCATTAATCTCATGTAAGTTAATAGATTATTACATAACCCAAATGGCATTTATTTGAATCATAGTGTCCAGTTGGAGTAGAAACTGCTGTGAATCCTCGTGAGTCTTCATGCAACTCTATTTCCCAAAAATCAGATTTGATATCTATAGTGCTAAAATATCTATTCTCAGTTCCCAAACTTCTTAAAATGTCATTTATTACTGGTAATGGTAACCTGTCACGAATAGTGTGCTTATTCAATTCCCTATAATCAATAACTGGGCGCATAGTACCATCTGATTTTGGCACCAAAATCAAAGGAAAGTTCCACTCACTTTTACTATGTTCAATGATATCCTGCTATAACATTTCAGTGATCAGTATATCTACTATTGCTAATATAGAATGAGGAACTCTGTAGGGAGGAATATGAATAGGTTGAGTCCCTGGTTTTAATTTGATCTGATGTTTTAAAACAGTTGTTTTGCCTAAGGTGTCCCCCGGCAAAGCAATTGCTTTATTGTGTTTCACGAGCAAACCAACTAAGCTTTCATCCAACTCAGTGTAACTAGTAGGTTCTAGATGATTCTTGTATTTTTCCCAACTCTGTTTCTTCCTGAACTAAACAGATTGATTAATTTGGCAATTCCACCTCCTCAGTACTCTCATTCAAAATCTTAATGGGCTTTGTACACACCTAAAACATCCTATTTGTGTACCTTTTCTTAAGACTATGTCTTTATTCAAAGTATTAATCATTAATATTTCTACCATGTTCTTATTTGACTTATAAATCCATGAGTCCAATTTCAAAGCTTTTACTCTAATTGATTCTGGGATGGTTAAAATTTCAGAGTCTACAGTGACTCCTTTCAACTGCACTCCTATCCTGCTAATTGCTCTGGAGTGTAATAATGATTGACTTTATTACGCCACCATCCACAATTTGCAAGGCTTCATTCGTAGTTGATGAATTATCATTTCTGGGATTTCTTGAACATCTGAGCTGGGTTCACTTTCTGTTGGTCTGGACCACTCGGTATTTTTATCTAAAATATAAATGTTATTTTTCCTATCTATTCCTAGGAATCCTTTGATTCCTGTTACTGGCCTTAAGTCTGAGTTATCTAATAATGGGATTAACTGTAATTTCACTAAGATCCCTAAGTCAGCAGGACATATGACCATGTTCTCTTTTCTCATAGTTGCAAATCCTATCAATAAAGGTTTTTAACTTATTTCCAGTTACTCCTTGCAATGAATAATTGATTGGTTCCAAGATTTTCACGCCTGGTTTCTACTAGTTTAAAAATTTTCTAATTATAATATTAACTATAGACCCTGTATCAATAAATATTTGAATAGGTTTATCAAGCACTCTACCAGCAATGAGAGGTCCTACAGAAGTCCTTGCAATTGTAATTGTCAGTTTATAACTATCTTTGATGTTGGAGTTTTATTTCACCCTTCTATTACTCTTATCCTTAACACAATACTGTATATGTGTATATATATGGGGAGTTCTGTAGTATTGATTTATTCTGTGTCTGGGGGTTTTCCTCTTCTTTTGGGGTGCATGCGAAAATTTCTACATTCATGTGTTCTATGTCCTATCCTTGATGATACATACAGAAAGGTAGGTTTCTACAGTTGTAGTCATCATGACCCTCATATTTGCAATTTCTACAAATAGTTCCATAATAACAGTCCTGTGCTTTATGCCCCCTTGTATTAGAATTGTAACATACAATTCTAGCATTCTTTGATGGGCTTCTAACTCTATGTCCAAATCCTCTTTCTCTATAATCACTCCTGGAGTTCTTCTTTTTTTTTTTCTTTTTTTTTGTGCCACTGTCATCACATATGTATTTATGATTCTTGTTTCATTGTATCCTTGAAGAAGATAATCTACCTCCCCTAAATTTATAGTTGACTTGAGATTTTTATACAACTTTTCTGCCGTTAAGTCATCTGAGTTTTTTGTTAACAAGCCAAATGTGATTAATTTTATTACCCGAGAAACTTTGAACTCGTCACTGTATCTTTCTATCCAATCTGAATCTTTCAAGATAGAATTCATGTCTTTTAACCACCTATCTAATCTTGCTAAGTATTCTGTGTCTGATTCACTTGTTTTAACTTCTTTGATCATTCTAACCAAAGACCTGAATGGTTCCTGATAACACTTTGACATAAAATGTTTAATGAATGTTTTTTGTAATCCTCATACTTGTTGATATATTCTATTTGCTGGAAATTGATGATAAACCTAGCTCTACCCTTCTGAAGATCTACATTCTCTTTTAAAGTTTCTATTTTCCTTTTTCATCTGTTATATTTCTTGCTTAAAATTAAGGTATCTACTAGACTAAGGAATCTATTAACTCCTAAGGTGTTTTCATCACCTGTGAATTTGGGAATATTGATATTCGAGGTATGAACCTCATGTCTCAGTATGTTAATGTTATTCATACCTTCAGTGTTTTTAAGTCGATTTGAATTGACTGCCTCCACGTAGTCTTCCTTACGTATGTCAACCTAGTCGTCCCTGGTCAGTCCTTGTTCACTGTTGCTTGTAATGGCTCATCCCCTGCAATGTATATCGCCTTGTAGATCTCCTTGTAGATCGCCTTGTAGATCGCTGTACCTCGTTCACTCGTCTTCTCGTCCTTTGAATTCAACACACGCGTTGGTTGTGGTTGCACTGCGTGGTTGTGGTTGTGCACTGCGTGGTTGTGGTTGCTGTAGTGGTTGTGGTTGTGCATTGCGTGGTTGTGGTTGCGTGCACTGTAGATTGGTGTACCCGTTCACTTTTGCCCTCTGGCTTGTCACCCACAAGTCTTGTAATTATTTCGGAAGAGGTTCATCCCACCGCTGCCACCACTTTTAGCTCTGTTGTCACCATCACTTTGAGTTCCCTTTTCTCCTTAATTACTGGTTTTAATCCAATTAACTCTTCCTTCTATGGTATCATATTTCTTCTTTCACTATCTTGCACCTTCACATAAGGAAGTATGTCTTTCATCATATCTTTCTGTAGTAAGAAGTAATGTTTCTCAATGGGGGTGAATTAAACGTAAAATTCTTCTTCGTTACTTCACTGCTTCTACAACTTAGTTTAAGTACACCAGAGGACTCCCACCTGGGATCCCCAATCCACTCACCAAGCCAAGTTTGCTCCGACGTCACTACTTAATTCATTCAATAACTTTGACTGTTACAAATAAGTGCCTCCCCTTAAGGGCATAGCTTTTCCTCCATTCACCAATAATTTCTCTCCTCCACCCTTTTCTCCAATCAGAAAGACTGTTACATTGTCTCAAACAATACTGCTTATGCAAGCAATCTGGTCACGAAGCAGAATGGTTCAGTGTTTACATTTCGTCACATCAGCGCCAATAACGATACCCTAACCGGTGGTGTAAGAGGCCGGTAGATTAGCTTATTCTAGAATTATATTAGCAAGCCCTGTAAGAGGGAAATAAGAAATTGGTCGGGACGACCATGGATAGCTGCCGATCCCTGTAAGAGGCCGGTAGTGTACGAATGGAAATGAGCTAGGGCATTAGAATAATTCAGACTCGACGCCTGCTCGAGGGCGACGTTTTGTCTATGTGAGGGCGACGTTATGTCTATGTAAACACACCGACGGTGGTGACTGTTTTATAATCGATGATGTAATCAAAACTCTGTAAGCGCAGGTTAGCTTCGTTTGACTAATGCTGAGGTAAACAATATTGCTAGTGGCATTGTAATGGCTTTCCGAGTTGGTGCAAGGTGGAGAAGGAGAAAAAAACTATTGGTGCATGAATTCAAAGTCACGCCCATAAGGAGTGACATTTATTTGAAAAGTCACCGGAGATTGGATTAGAAAAATTAGTGACGTCAGACGAAGGTAGCTTAGCGTAGGATACGGGATCTCGTGAGAGAGAGGATCAAGAGACGATCTAGAGAGACGATCTAGGGAGACGATCGAGAGAGACGATGTAGAGACGAGAGAAAGAGATCCTGAGTGTAACCAGAAGGTGAAATTACAGTGAAAGAAGAAAGAAAATTCACCACCCTTTTATTAACCCAAAGGACGAGAGAACTAGGCACGGGGCCTAGAAAATAGTGAGACTACAGGAAATACAAGGCATTGGGCCTACTGCTTAAGAGGAACTTGAATATTTAATGAAACTCACGTAACGAGAGGCAAGGGGCCTCGCGACGAGTGATATTACAAGTCAAATTTAAGTGTAATGATCGAGGACCGACAGTGGTGGTGACAGTGGTGACAAGGGGTGGTGAAAGTGGTGAACAGCGGTGCGACGAACGAACTGAGTGTTAAACACATCCAAAGAGAAGTGGCGCAAGAAGTCTACGGGAACAAGACAACCAAAATCAAGAGTGTATTAGTTCCAAGACGACTACGAGAGAAATCTACAACTTCAAGTAACTGCTACGATGGGAACAAGCATTCTTCAAGATTCTTCAAGGTGATCATCATCTACAAGGCGGTCTTCAAGGCAGAGTGTGTGATGGAGGAGGAACAACGTCGTTGACGAATGACAAGACCGTAGAAGGACGTCAAACCAGACATTGACATCACGAAGCGACATCGCAAGCAGCCAGGCTAAAGCAAGGTATTAGTAATAAGTATGAGTACCCCTCAGAATTCTAACGTGTTGAGACACGAAATTCACACATCAAATACAAATATTCCAAAGTCATTGGTAAAAATGATTAAGGAAGTTAGGACAAGTGAAACTGACACAGAGTACTTAGCTAGATTAGATAGATGGTCAAAAGACATGAATTCTATCTTGAAAGATTCAGACTGGATAGAAAGATCTAGTGAGATGAAAATCTCACAGGTAATCAAATTAATTACATTTAGCTTATTGGCAAAGAATTCTGATGACTTAACAGCAGAAAGGCTGTACAAGGATCTAAAATCAAATATAAGTTTAGGAGAAGTAGATTATCTTCTTCAAGGATACAGTGAGACCAGAACAATAAACCCATATGTAATGCCCATAAATCAACAAAGCCAATATAGGAACTCTAGAGAGTTTAAGAAAACAGAAGTAGGACATAGGCGGCATGCTAGAAGTCCATCTAGGGATAGGGATACTAGAATCCTATGTTTTAATTGTAATGCATGGGGACACAAAGCACAAGAATGTTTTTATGGGATTATTTGCAGAAATTGCAAATACGAAGGTCACAATGAGTATCAATGTAGGAACCCTCCATTCTGTATTTACCATAATAAAATCGGACACAGAACTCATGAGTGCCGGAATTTTCGGGTACCCCCAGGGCTAAGAGGAAAACCCCCAGACACAGAATAAACCATTACAGACCTCCCCATATATATACCGATAGGCGGTATTGTGTTAAATATGGGAATGCAAGAGAGATGAAAGAAACTGACAAACTGATAATTACTGTTGGTAAAACTTCTGTAGGACCTCTCATTGCGGGTAAAGTGTTCAATAAGCCTATTCAAATTTTTATTGATACAGGGTCTGTAGTTAATGTAATTACTAGTAAAGTTTTAAACCAGTTGAACCCAGGAGTGAAAATGTTGGAACCAATCCGTTACACATTGCAAGGTGTAACTGGAAATCAGTTAAAAACATTAGGTAAGATTGAGCTAGAAGTTGCCTTGTATACAAATGAACAATTGTACATCCCAGTGATAGTGGTAGAAGAGTCTGTTTTTCCAGGAGATTTATTGATAGGATTTGCAACTATGAGAAAAGAAAACATGGTAATTTGTCCTGCTGACTTAGGAATTTTAGTGAAGTCACAGTTAATCCCATTCTTAAATCAACCAGACTTAAGACCAGTGACAGGAATCAATGAATCCTTAGATAACATTTCTATCCTAGATAGCGTGACCGAGCGGTCCAACCCTACAGAAAGTAAAACAATTTGTGAACCCAACTCAGAAGTTCAGGAAATCCCAGAGATTACTAAATTATCAACCACAGATGCCTTGAGAATTGCAGATTGCGGATTAACAAGGTCGACATTGTTACATCCCATGTCAATTAATAAGGTTGAAGTGTGTTTGAAAGGAATCAATGTAGACTCTGAAGTAATTACAGTCCCAGAATCAGTTAAAATTAAAGGATTGAAGTGGGACTCAGGGATTTATAAGACAAATAAGAACAGAGTAGAAGTATTAGTAATTAATACTATGAATAAGGAGATAGTTTTAAAGAAAGGTACACAAATAGGATGTATTCAGGTGTGTACTAAACCTATTAAGATTTTAAATGAGAATAGTGAGGAGATAGAATTACCAACTTCATCAATTTGTTCAGTACAAGAAGGCATAGACTTAAGAAATAGATATAAAGAATTATTACAATCAACTAATTGCCCTGAGTTGGATGAAGCTTTATTTGCTTTGCTTATGAAACATAAAAAAGCAATTGCTTTGCCGGGGGACGCCTTAGGCAAAACAACTGTTTTAAAACATCACATTAAGTTAAAACCAGGAACACAACCTATCTACATACCAGCTTACAGAGTTCCTCACTCTAAATTAGCTGTAGTAGATAAACTCATCACTGAAATGCTATCACAGGATATTATTGAACATAGTAAAAGTGAGTGGAATTTTCCGTTGACCTTAGTACCAAAGTCTGATGGGACTATGCGACCAGTTATTGATTACAGGGAATTGAATAAGCACACCATTCGTGACAGGTTACCATTACCCATTATCGGTGACATTTTGAGAAGTTTGGGAACTGAGAATAGATATTTTAGTACTATAGACATCAAATCAGCTTTTTGGCAAATAGAATTGCATTAAGATTCAAGAGAGTTCACAGCATTTTCTACTACAACAGGACATTATGAGTTCAAGAGAATGCCATTTGGGTTATGTAATAGTCCATTAACTTACATGAGATTAATGAATACTATTCTAGATGGATTGTTAGGAAACACTGCCAGTGTATTTCTAGATGACATTTCAATAGTTTCTCAGACTGCAGTGGAGCACTTTAAGAAATTAGATTTGATATTCTCAAGACTAGGAGAAGCTGGGTTAAAAGTAAAACTTGAAAAATGTAAGTTCTTGCAAGACAGTGTCATTTACTTAGGACATAAGATAGACAGACACGGGCTGAGTACAGTAAATTCAAAGGTGGACGCTGTCAAGAATTTCCCAGTTCCGACCAATGTAGAGAAGGTTAGGAGCTTTTTGGGATTAACAGGATATTATAGAAAATTCATTCAAAGTTATGCTGACATTGCTAATCCACTAGGTTCATTGTTAAGAAAGGACTCAAAGTTCATATGGGGACCTGCGCAACAGCAAGCTTTTGACAAGTTGAAAGATAAACTCACGAGTTCACCTATTTTAATTTTTCCCGACTATGAAAAAGAATTTATTCTTTGTACTGATGCGTCTGACATAGGGTTAGGAGGCATACTAATGCAAGAGAGAAATGGAACTTTAAAACCCATAGCTTACACATCCAGACTTTGTAATAGTGCGGAGAGAAACTATTCTATAACTGAAAGAGAAACTTTAGCAGTAATTTATTCTTTAGAAAGTTTTAGGGATATGATACTAGGGTATCCCATCAGAGTTTGGACTGATCACACAGCTATTCAGAACTTATTTAAGCATAAGAATCTTAGAGGCAGACTTACTAGATGGTTTGCGATACTCCAGTGCTATGAAGTTCAATTTGAATATATTCCGGGTAGAAGGAATGTAGCAGATCCACTTTCTAGAAACATTAGTCAACCAATGACTGGGACTGGGTTGATTAATTTTGTTTGTAGTATAGAAGAATTAGTAACTTTAGATGAAGAAATGCTAATAAGAGAACAGGGAGATGATGAGACATGTGATTCAATAATCAAGCATTTGATGAACCCAATAGGAGATCCTCCAAAGCTACCAAAGGGGTATAAGATAGAGGAATTTCATTTGATTGATGGAATATTGTATAGGAAAACATTTGTAAATGGGAAAGATATTTCTAGAGGTCAAGTAAATCAGTTGGTTATACCACAAACTCTGGTAAATGAGATATTGAAGTTACTTCATGATAATGATTGTAGTTCACATCCTGGAAAGGATAAAACTTATAGACAAGCACAACTTAAATACTTTTGGCCAGGAATGAAGAAAACTATATATGATTACATAGAAAAGTGTGTAAAATGTGTAAAGGTGAAGGGAAATACACCAAAACCTGCTCCTATACTCACCTATCCCATTCCACAGAAACCTTGGGAAAGAGTTCACATGGATACATTGGAATTGCCTTTATCCGAGAACGGCTTTAAATACCTATTTGTTGCTATTGATTATTTTTCAAGATTTTGTATATTGCAACCCATAATCAATAAGAAAGCTGAAACTATTGCTTCCGTAATCTATGATCAGATAATCTGTAATTTTACTACACCTAACATCCTAGTTTCAGATAATGGGACTGAATTTAATAACAAAATCTTGGAAAATCTATGTAATGTGTTCCACATCAAGAAAGTCAATATACTCGTTAACCATCCCCAAAGTAATGGAGTAGTAGAAAGGTTAAACAAAAAGATAATTATGTGTCTTAGAACCCTAATAAGTCCTCATAGTGTAACTTGGGATACTTGGATTTCTTGTGTTAAGTGTACCCTGAACAATCAAATTAATGTAGCAACTGGGGATACACCTCATTTTATCATTTTTGGGGAGGACAAAACTCTGCCATATGAAATGTTGACTGCAGAGCAAAAACCCATATATAATATGGATGATTATATATCCAATAGGATAAATACTCTTCAAAGTATTCACCAAAGAGTTAGGAAACATATGCAGGTGTATTCACAAAAGATGAAGGAACAACAACACAAAATAGCTCATAAACTAGAATTGAAAATTGGAGAATTAGTAATGGTCAAATTAACCTCACCCAATAATAAACTTTCACCAAGGTACACTGGTCCATATAGGGTAATTGATTCTGCAGGTGGAAACAAGTTTAAACTTAAACATTTAGAATCAAGAGAAGAGTTGATAGGACATTTAGATGACATAAGGAAAATTAGCTTGCAGATCTATGAAGATGATTATAGTAATACTTTGTGCATAAATATTAATAACCCTGGAGAATATGGAGAATATTATAATGATATTTTTCAAGAGTTGAACATTAATCTTGATGTATTTTACAGATAATATTGACCATTTGTATTGTATTTGGGATGGGAGACCTAAACAACTGGAACTTGGTGTCAAGCAGATACATGGAAACCTAAAGCCTAGGATCTGCTGTGGTCAGACTTGGAACCTTAAGGACTTAAGGACCTCTCATCTGAGTACACACATGAGTATTGTGACCATTTTAAAGTAATAAGACTGTCTTTGAAAATGAAGTGTGTTGGAAATAATATTGAACAAGAAGAGACACTCAAACTCTAGATTAGTGT
>NC_134784.1:45143758-45146258 GCF_046742065.1 Oratosquilla oratoria | reverse complement strand
TCAATATACTATTACTCCCATCCCGTCTTCTTCTTCAGTCCTCCCTCCGTGTATCAGGTGTCTTGAAACTCATATTTACGAATTCTTATTCAAATCTGGCAACAACAGCAACAATATCACTTCGCTCTACCACAGTCGCCCTCTCCAGTTTCGTCCATGCATTCTTTTGTCCTTGACCCAACTTTACTTTCCTCCCTTCTCGTCCCAGATCTCTTCATGTAGCGTCATAAGTCTCCTTTATCCTTTTAGGGCTCAACGTAATTCCTGATGTCAACTTACGATTCTCTAATTCCATGTATGTCTTTTCTTATTCATATGTTTACTTCAGTGAGTTCCTCTAGCTTAGGTTTATCTTCTTCCTTTAATTTTTATTTGTCTTCTCTTTGCCTATTTGCCTTCATCACTTCCTTATAATCAAACTTGTTAGATGCTTTATACATTCTGAAGTATTTTAACGTTTCTGGAGATTTAGGGAATAAAAGTTCCTATTTCTAACAAATGTTAGTGTTAAAAAATTCTGTTAGGGATTAAGTTTCGCAACCGATTAAGGATGAGTCAAGTGTGGGCACAAATAATATAGGTTCTATTTTCCCTATCTACACACTATGAACACTAGACTTAACTCAAAGAACAATGATGAAACTACAAGAAAAAGGTCCGAATAGGGGGAGGGGTCACGTGACGAACTGAATTGGCTCACTAGGTAGGAAGAGACGAGGCGACGGAGAGATACGGTGATCTATCTGAGAGAAGTGTGAGAATTGATTTTATTTTATATATATATTTCTAATTATTTATTCATAGTTTCAGCAGAGCTAGCCGATTGAGGGACTGTCTTCAAATACTTTATGGGTATGGTATAGTTACGATCGATGCTGGATAATTTTGTATCAGGATGTTGAAGAGCGGGGGAGATTGCGTGGCCATAAAGAAATGGCGCGCGCTAAGTTTTGTGTTCTCTACAGGAGAGGTGGTTCATTAGATTGGTCCCAGTTGGAGGGAATCATAGAAAGACTCCCACGGGGAAGGAACAGATCAGGTTGGCTGCCACGACTATTTGTGCTCGTCCAGCGTTGGATGTGCTATTTGACCTCAGGCGGTCTAGGGCAGCGGAAGGGTTATCGAGGAGATCCCGTAGTGTCTTGAAATGACCCCTCATTTCACTACATTAGAACAGGCAATGGTGGAAGAAGACTTGTTCCCTGCCTCAGGTGTAAAGATTATTCAGGTACTATGTGCGCCAGTGGTTTAACCTTATTCTAGATATCATGGCTGACATGTGTAGGTGGATAGAAGGAAAAGTATCGGGGGGGGGGGGGTCCAAGGCAGGTTGTGGTTGGTCATCCACGGGCGATGGCAGTGGCAGTGTAGCTCACCATCCAGGTTTCCCAGGTAGCTTTGTTAATTCTATACAAGACTTTGCTGACCGTGGACGTGATGGGGATCTGTTCTTCCAGCGCCAAGGCACCCTTCCTGGCGGCATCATCCACCATCTCGTTGCCGTAAGTCCCAGATGAGAAGGAATCCACTGGTACTGTATTTGGACAGTTTTTTTTTTTTTTTTTTGGGGGGGGGTAGCTTTAGCTGCGAGGTGTAAGCTTTCCTGCAAGGTGTCATGTCGCGAGACGTATTGACCTTTTTGCAGTGTCATAATGATGGCTCTAGAGTCTTAGAGCACGAGCACGGTGATACGAGTTGACGGGTGGGGGAAAACTAGAGTTCTACTTATAGCTTCCCGGATGGCAATCAGCGTGGGCGAGAAGATGGTAGCGGTAGGAAGTTTTACAAAGATGGATTTTTGGATATTTTCAAAGAAGATACCCGCTCCTGTGCGGCCATCATCAAGTACTGAGCCATCTGTGTAGAATGGAAAGTCTCCCTTATACCTAGTCCCAATCAGCTCCAGCATATACATAGAGAGAAGATACAGGATGGTTTAAGTACCAAGGGAGAAAAGGGATCCACCACACACTGGATAACAAGCCGGCGAGCACGAGGATAAAGCCCAGATGGGCGTAGTGGACGAGCCCGGTATCCAATTATCTCGGAGTTCCTCGTCAGTAGAATTTGGACCTCTAGTATGGTTAAAGAGGTAATTGTTGGCATCTTGCTTCAGACGATACCGAAGAGGCAGAACACTTGCTGCATTATACACCTGTTCGTGTGGAACCGATGTTGGCAGATCAAGGCTCAGAAGGAGCGCTTGACACTTCACTCAGGCTAGCTTGTACAATGTTTACGGAAGGAGATCATGCAGGGCAGGGGCCCCGAATAGAAGCCGGGAGCGTTCCAAACTCTTGACGATGGGGATCGATGTTTCCCTCTGTTGACCCAAGGGTTTGCGGCGGATGACTCGAACGAGGTTGAGGGTCTATTTAGCATTGATGATGACCTGATTTATGTAACTGCACCACTTTTCGTCTCTCTGGAAGATGACCCCTAAATAGCGAACAGACTGTGCAGGTTTCACGGGACTACCAACGACTGTGATGTGGTTCGA
>NC_134784.1:45126258-45131258 GCF_046742065.1 Oratosquilla oratoria | reverse complement strand
GGGAGAGAAGGGGTGGCTATACTAGTAAGTGAAGAGGTAGGTAAGCGTGTAGTGGAGTGAAAGGAGGTGTTTTCAAGGTTGATGTGGATGAAGGTGAAGTTGGGAAGGGAGATGATGGTCTTTGTAAGTGCTTATGGGCCTGGTAGTGAGAAGAGCCTAGAGGAAAGGGAGGCTTTTTGGGTAGATCTAAATGAGTACATAAAGGGATTAGGGAGAAATGTCAATGTAGTTGTATTGGGAGACCTTAATGCTAGGGTAGGAAACGAACCAATAGATGGAGTGATTATGAAGTATGGAGTTCTAGGTAAAAATCGTAGTGGAGAATTGATGGTGGAGATGTGTCTTGAAAAAGAGTTGATGATAGCAAATACTGTGTTTAGGAAGAAAGTCAAGCATAAGTACACATGGGAGAGGGTGGTGGATGGAAGGGTGGTAGATAGAGCGTTAATGGACTATATAGTGGTGGCCAGAAGTATGGTAGGAAGAGTTAAGGATGTACATGTTTTAAGGGGAGAGAGTGGGGAATATCAGATCATTTTCTGGTGGAGTGGAGAATAGGTGGAGAAAAAGGAAAAGGGCAGAAGGTAGGAAGGTACTTAGAGTGAACTGCTTAAATGAGAAATAAAAGGAGAATGAGTATAATACGTTGAGAGAGGAGTGGAAGGTAGTGAAGGATAGAGCAGAACTAGGAGTGGAGGAGGAATGGGGATGTGTCATGGAGGGAGTCATAAGGTGTGCATAAGATGGTGTGTGGAACAAGGAGGGCTGGAGGAAATAGAAGTAAGGGTAGTGAGTGGTGGGATGAGGAAGCAAAGAAGGGTGTAAAAGAGAAGAAGCAGGCATTCATAGATTGGCTACAAATTAGTACGAATGAATCATATGAGAGATAAAAAGTAAAGAGAAGGGAAGTTAAGCATAAGATAAAGGAAGCAAAGAGGAGAGCAGATGTAAAATGGGGTAAGAACATGACAGAAATTTTTGAAAGTAATAAGATGTTTTAAAAAGAAATTAAAAGAGGAGGAGGAGGTGAATCAAGTAGAGAAGAAAAAGTAAAAGGTGCAGATGGAGAGATGATAATGGAAGAGAAGGCAGTGAGAGGAAAGTGGGCAGAGTATTTTAGGAAGTTGCTAAATGTGAGGGAGGATAGGGAGCGAAAGGTAGTTGCAGTGGGAAGCGCTAAGAAAAGGAGAGTGATGGGTGAGAAAAATGGAGGAGAAATAGGGAAAGATGAAGTGAAAGTAGCTCTTAAGATGATGAAAGTAAGTAAGGCACCCGGGATGGATGAATTATCTAATGTTTGTTTAAGAGAGAGTAGAGTGCCGGAGGACCGGAAGACTACCTGTATCGTTACGCTTTATATGGGAAAGGGGGACAAGTGTGAGTGTAGTAGTTTCAGAGGGATCAACTTGTTGAGTGTAGTTGGGAAGGCTTATGGGAGGGTCTTGAATGAGAGGATTGGGAAAGGAACAGAGGGAGTAATTGGTGAGGAACAGTATGGTTTTAGGACAGGTAGGGGTTGTGTAGACCAGATTTTTGCGGTAAGACAGATATGTGAGAAAGCTATAGGAAAGGGGAAGGATGTTTTTAGGGCTTTTATGGATTTGGAAAATGCTTACGATAGGATAGAGAAGAAGGTACTGTGGGAGGTACTGCATATATATGGGATAGGAGGAAAACTGTTAAGAGCAGTCAAGAGTTTTTACGAGAGTAGTAGAGCTTGCGTTAGGATTAGAAATGGAGAGAGTGAATGGTTTGGTGTAAAGGTGGGACTTCGTCAGGGATGTGTTGTGTCGCCCTGTCTGTTCAATCTATACATAGATGGGGTGGTGGGTTAGGGGATGGAGATGGTTAAAGAAAATGGAGAAAATAGGGAAATAAGCCAGTTGTTTTTTTGCTGACGACACTGCACTTGTAGCAGGATCAGAGGAGGGATTGAGGAAGTTAGTGACAGAGTTTGAGAAGGTCTGTGAAAGAGGGAACCTGAAGATAAATGTGGGCAAAAGTAAGATGATGAGATGTACAAGGGGAGAGGGTGACAGCAGGCTGGAAGTGAGCATTTAGGGAGAGAGACTGGAGGAAGTGGATAGTTTTAGATATTTCGGTGCGAATGTGGCAGGAAAGGGAGGAGTGGGGGTGGAGGTAGAATGTAGATTGAGAGAAGTGAGTAAATGCCTTGGTGGATTAAAAAGTGTAATGAGAAATAAATATCTGGGAATGAATGCTAAGAAGAGGTTATATGAAGGAGTCATTGTGCCGACGGCACTGTATGGGACAGAAACATCGAATATAAGAGAGGAAGAGAGAAGGAGTTTGAATGTGTTTGAGATGAAATATCTGAGAAGTATGATAGAGGTTACTAGGCTAGATAGAGTGAGAAATGAGGAGGTGAGGAGGAGAACAGGGATGAAAAGGGAGCTGGGAGATAGGGTTGATGAAAGAGTACTAGGATGGTTTGGACGCATGGAAAGAATGAGTGAAGAAAGATTAGTAAAAGAGGTGTGGAAGGCAAAGGTGGAAGGAGTGAATATGAGGGGGCGTCCTAAGTTGAGATGGATGGATGGGGTGAAAGGGGCATTACAAAAGAGAGGAATGTCTGTTGAGGAGGGACGGGAGAGGACAGAAGATAGGGGTGAATGGAGAAGGGTTGTATATGGATGATGCAGTGATACATAAGGGGGAGTGGGTGGGGGATGGAGTTTGAGGTAGCATGTATGAGAAATCATTTTACGCAGCCCGAAGGGATTTCTCCCAGTCTTCTCCTTTTCTGTATGAGGGGACGGAGAGAGGGGTCGCCGAATTAGTGAAGCGGCCTTGCTGTGGATGTCCTGTGTCTTGCGACACTGCTTCTGATTCAAGGCAGTGGACAGGATGCAGGGATGACCCGTCATCCAGGAGGTGCTAAGATGAGAGGGAGGGAGAAGGTGGAGGGGAATGGAATATGTCGGGGATGGAATGGGTGGGAGTGGTTTCTATGCCTTTTTCTTTTTGGCTACCCCCCCCCCCTGTGTAAGGGGAAAAGAGCCTTGTTATATGTATTTATATATTATCATCATAATTATTTTTCTTAATATTGGGAAAAACAACAAAAGCAACTGTGTAGTCAGTGACTGGAATAAATCTTCTGTACAAAAAAATCCAATGTAGGAAAGTTTTAAGTTTTGATATTTATTTAGATAAACACTTATGGAATATGCTGTGCCTGCCGCAGGTTTGGTTTGCTTTTTTATTAATTTCTTCGTTTAACTATCTGTTCTTAGCTTTCGACCTAAATATGGAGTAAAAGGTCTCCTGTCGGTTAGCTCTATCTTTGTAATCTCTTGTAATTCCTTAAGACTTTCTGGAGAACAAGAATTTCTTCTATCATTTATTGACAAATCTATTTAATTTTTGCTCCATAAGGAGCGGTTGTAAGCATTAGTGTACTTTTGTTTTTTTGTTGTTCACTTCTATATTTTATATCTGTATTCTGTTCTTTATTTTATTACGATGACTTCTATTCAGGAATTTAAAGAACTTGGGTCTAACAGGGCAGTATGTTATTCAATAGTATTCATTGGAACGGGATGAACGTGAAAGTGAACGCCAACATAAATTACAGTCAGCTGAGTTTCACACTAAGAAGAAGTAAGAAGAGACAAAGCTCAGATTAGTTGAGCTTCAAACTAAGAAGGAGGAAGAAAAGCAAAAGTCCGTTTAGTTGACTTTTGAGTCATGAAGGAAGAGGGAGAAAGATCCGGGTAGCTGAGCTTGAAGCTAAAGAAGAGGCAAAGATACAGTTATGCAAGATTAAAACGGAGAAGGAGACCGAACTGGCTCGTTTCTCTGCGTCTCAGCAGTCCCTTTCTACTCAATTCAATGATCCGGTAAGTCGTCCTAAGCTCCCTCTCTTGCAGTATGGTGAAGATATTACTTACTACCTTGATCGTTTCGAACGGG
The DNA here is from genome assembly GCF_046742065.1 of Oratosquilla oratoria. Lineage (NCBI taxonomy): Eukaryota > Metazoa > Arthropoda > Malacostraca > Stomatopoda > Squillidae > Oratosquilla > Oratosquilla oratoria. Next base: position 45,127,322 of record NC_134784.1, on the reverse strand, counting down.
TGGCCGAGTTACTCGAGGTGAGACCAGACAGCTATGCAATGATGTTGGGAAGGTTTCTTACCGGTAAGGCTACTGAAATGTACACTTCTCTGTCCACCGATATTACCAAGAACTGTAACCTGTTGAAGAGAGCCTTATTACTGGATTTCACAAGACACCTGATGGTTACTGTATCGAGTTCCGAAACACCAACATTTCTACAGAGGAGTCGTTTCAACAGTTCTCTTTTCATCTAACCAGACTGTTCCAGGCGTGATTGGAATCTTCTAGAATAGGTAACAGTTATGAAGAATTGAAGGATTTTATGATCCTTGATCAGTTCTTGCCTTCCCTCCATCCATATTTACGTTTCTTCTCAAGGAACTACGACCCACTACTTTAAAGGAAGCTTTTCAACTAGCTGGTGATTAGACTTCAGCTCTCCTCACTCCTCACTCTTTTGGGATGGCGTTGTCACTGGAGGGCACTGAGCTCTGGTGGATGTTGTGGCGCAAGGTGCTACTGGGAGCTCTAATGGGTGCTGTGTGTTCCATTGTGGCTCTGGAGCAGTTCGTACTTGCTGGTGATGAAGGGCATGGTGTTCCTTGGAGTGGGCTGAAGGGAGGGTAAAGTCTGTAGCTTGCTGCACATTGATAGTGGGATATTGGAAAGTTATGGCTACAGTTTCCGCAACCTACAGTCTCTTCAAATTTTCTTCTCTGTGGGGTAAAATGTTTTTTGTTAATGTGCCCACAGGTGGATTCATGTCGTAGTGGTCAATGAAGTGTTGAATGATAGGTCCCTAGTTTCGGTGGTATTGGAGGCGTCCATAATCTGACCGCATCCGGCGGAACCGCTTTGTGTGGCACCAGCGTTAGAGTACCAAAGAGACGTGTACCCAGCAAAACATTGCAAGAGAAAGCATAGTATGTATTGATCTGCTCTTACTAATTACGTCATTACTGAAATACAAATAGTGAACTGGAGTCCAAAACGGTCATTAACAACGCCATAACCAAGTCATGCATTATGGGGTATCAGATTTATTCAAGAGGCATCTTTCTCCGCCTCATCGTTTCCTCAGT
>NC_134784.1:45118758-45121258 GCF_046742065.1 Oratosquilla oratoria | reverse complement strand
TTATATGTGCAGTGAGCAGCTTGGTTGTGAGATTTCAATGAATTCCAGGAACGAAAGAAACGGGTGAGCACTTTCATTTAGATAGCAAATATATTTCTTTATACTTTAATTATCTAACATTGAAACTCCTAAGTTAGAGATTTAAAACTCCATTAGCTCAGCCAGTAGAGCTCTGGCCTAACATCAAGCAAGGTCCCTGTTCGAGTCCCGGGGCAAGTGTCGGAAATTATTTGGAGTTTTATATATATATATATATATATATATATATATATATATATATATATATATATATATATGTATACATATGTATATAAGAACATAAGAACATAAGAATGAAGGAGACTGCAAGAGACTACAAGGCCTGCCTAGACAGCTCCGTATCCATCACCACCTGTCATCCCCATTCATAAAGTTGTCTGATCGTTTCTTAAAACAACTGATAGTTTCAGCGCTTACTACATGGTTACTAAGTCTATTCCATTCGTCGACCACCCTATTAGTAAACCAATTCTTCCCTATTTTCTCCTTAAATCTAGATTTGTCCAGTTTAAACCTATTACTGTGAGTCCTGGCCTGTTGTTTTAATATGATGATCTTGTTTGCATCACCCTTGTTAAAGCCTTTGATCCCCTTGAACACCTCCATTAGATCACTCAGCACTCTGCGTCTTTCCAGAGAGTGTAAGTTAAGGTGTCTAAGTCCCTCTTCATAAGGCAAATTTCTGAGTCCATGTATCATTTTGGTCATTCTTCTCTGTACTGATTCTAGTGAATTGATGTCCATTCTGTAGGACGGAGACCAAAACTGTACCGCATAGTCAAAGATGGGTCGAACTATTGCTATATAGAGTTTGATAATTACCTTTGCACTTCTATTCGTTACCGTCCTAGCAATGTAACCTAATGCTCTGTTATCTTTATTCCTGGCGCTAATGCACTGTTTCCTGGTTTTAAGGTCCGGACTCACTAGAACTCCCAAGTCTCTCTCGCACTCAGTTTTCTCTAAAAGCGTGTTATCTAAGCTGTATCTATTTTCGGGGTTGTGTAGCCCTACGTTTAACACGCTACACTTAGAGATATTGAAGTTCATTTCCCATTTCACCGACCATGTGGACAATTTGTTAAGATCATCCTTCAGAATCTCTGCGTCGTCTCCTGACCTAATTAGGCGTCCTATTTTAGTGTCGTTCACAAACTTACTAATATCACTATTTATCCCATCGTCTAAGTCGTTTATGTACATAATGAACAACAAGGGACCCAAAACCGAGCCCTGGGGGACCCCACTAGTAACATTGTCCCACCCAGATTTTACTCCATTTATGGTGACCCGCTGTTTTCTGTTACTAATCCAAGCTCTAATCCATTGTAACACTTTTCCTCCTATGCCATGGGCTATGATTTTATTTCGTAGTCTCTGGTGTGACACTTTGTCGAACGATATATATATATATATATATATATATATATATATATATAATGTGTGTATAAACACACACACACACACACACACACACACACACACACACACACACACACACACACACACACACACACACACACACACACACACACATATATATATATATATATATATATATATATATATATATATACATATCTATATAAGGTGTTTCAGAATATTTGAAACCCATTTTTGGGCTTCTCATAAATTTCCTGCCAAAACTAAATATAAATTTGTTTATTTATATATTTATCTATTTATTAATTAATTAATTAATTAATTAATTAATTAATTTATTTATCTATTTATTTATATATCTATTTATTTATTTATCTTATTTGTTTATTTATTTATTTATTTATTTATTTGTTTATCTATTCATTTATTTATTTACTTATTTATTCATTTATTTATTTTTCAATTTGTTAATTCATTTATTTGTATTTATCCATTTATTTACTTATTTATTTATATATTATTTATATGTTTATTCATTTATTTATTTATTCATTTATTTATTTATGTATCTATTTATTTTTGTTTATTTATTCATTTGCAGATGATTGGATAATAATGATCTGGACAACAAAATAAAAGGTCTTCTAAGTAAAGGCATATCACAAGACCAACTCATTCAAGACTGTTCAAACCAAGTATAGTTGTCTATCTGATTTCAACCATTACCCAAACAAGAGTCAAATCTTCACTTGGGTTCAAATTTTTGAAGCCTATGGAAGTGTACAGGATCGTAGGAAGGCTAGAAAATCATCAATAGGAGCTCCTGTTACGTCCGCACGCTAGAGAATGTCGCGATTATTCAAGATTCTGTGTCGTAGGAGTCAACAGCGAGGGATTTTTATTCTGCTAGACGCATTTTGATCTCTGATCTCTGAACTTGATAGGGATAAGAGTCACCATGTGTGGTTGGTTCTCTTATAAGTTTGAGGAGAATGAAAACTTTCTGAACAACGTGTGGTTTTCAGATGAGGCTCTCTTTGTAAGAACATAAAACAACATGATACTGGTATTCTGTGTC
>NC_134784.1:45106258-45111258 GCF_046742065.1 Oratosquilla oratoria | reverse complement strand
TTATGCATTATCCATCATTTGGCAATCCCTGAATCCCATCACCATTGATGAAAGGATCGGAGCAAACACAACTTACCCGTGATCAATCATTGCATTATCAATCGATATCATAAACGCAACGCATCAATCAACTTTAATTTGTTGATGTACGTACGTATTACGCGGTATAGCTGCTAGACTTCAATGGCTTACCTAGCCTAGCTTCGTATCAGCTGCATGCGCGTGTATACTATAGTACATGTTGACTAGACTCTATACGACTATCGTGCTACATAATGTCGGTAGTTGCGAATTGCATGGTACCTGTATGCAGAGAAGCTCATTGGTTGCATGCAGCTAGCTGCCTAATCAACGCGCTGACTATATGTACAATGCACCATACCCAGTACCACATCACCGCATGCATACGTACACTATACATATGCAAACTAGGTCGAGGCCTAGGAGGGAAACTGGGAAATCCCATTTATAACCTCGTTCACGTATTTATGAGAAAATAGAATAAAATCAAATGTTTGATTAGTAATTGAAAGTAAATAAATTTAAGTATCAATATGAACATTTGATAATGATATATTTAGTTCATAAATATGGATCTTTGGAGGGAGAATAAAAAATACAAAAATACTAAATTATTTGTTAGCTAGCTTAGGTTTACGGTAGCTAGGTCTACGTTTGTATGTCACGTCTATGCCAAACTTTCGATAATCGTACATCATTGAGCAATTTCTAGTGAAGCGAGCGAAGATGAGTGAAGATGGTTTGCCCTCAGATTCAGTCTTTTCAGAATCGAGAGAGAGTGTTTTGACGGCAGGAACCCCTTCTGGACCAGCAAAGCCTAATTTAAACTCTACGGGCAAGTGCCAAGGAAAACGAAAACCAGTAAAGCATGAATCTACTATACGCTCGTGGAACCTTGATTGGCTTGAAGTGGATCGAGGCAGTGATGGTACTCTAACGGTGTATTGCATTTCCACCCCCAACCACTGCCAGTGGAAACAGAGGCGCTGTGTCTGCCGATCAGTTTCACCCATCCCCCTCCCTCCAAAATTAAAGGTTGATTTGTTAAAAATAATAATAATAATAAATAAAATAAAATAAAATAAAATAAATCATGCTCATGATTAATGAGTTAGCCTTCCAATAGATTGAAGGAAATCAAACCAGCAAAAACATGGCTCTGTAAGTATCAAAAATGGCTCTGGTAATTTAAAAAAAAAATGGCTCTGGTGAAATTTAGACAAGAAAAAATAAAAATGGCTCTGAAAAAAAAATCCCTGATATATATATATATATATATATATATATATATATATATATATATATATATAAAAATACACACACACATACACACACACACACATATATATATATATATATATATATATATATATATATATAATATATATGTGTGTGTGTGTGTGTGTGTGTGTGTGTGTGTGTGTGTGTGTGTGTGTGTGTGTGTGTGTGTGTGTGTGTGTGTGTGTGTGTGTGTGTGTGTGTGTGTGTGTGTGTGTGTGTATATAGATATAGATAGATAGATTTTCCTTACTATTTAATCATAACTTTGCTCCACGTTTCTTTGTCTATCTTTTTTTTTTTTTTTTTAGCTTTTTTTCTTCCAATGTATTTCTTTGCAGTACAATCTTTTGTAGATTAAACGTTTTCCCTTTGATGCTTCTATTTCCTTTTCTTTTTTGTTTTCACCTTTCCTTTTCGCTTCACTGCTCCTCTTCGTTTCATTGTTTCCCTTGTGCTTTGTTTCGGCCTCACTTTGCTTCATACCACTTCACTCCGATTCACGCTGATATATTCTACTTTGCTCCGATTGACAACGCTTCATTTCTTCCCTAACCACTTCATTTCTCATTGCTTTATTCTCCAATATTTCTTCACTTTACTACTCTTCGCTTCCTTTATTTTGCTCCACTCCGTTTTTGTTTCTCTTCACTTTGCTTTTTTTTTTTTAACCATCGTTTTCTCTTTCTTTACGTCATTGTTCCTTTCCATCCTTCTGTCCATCATTTACTAAGAGTATTAATTTTGCTTTTCGCATCACATCCTCTTCATATCACTTTCTCTTTACTCCAGTGTTGCTCTTTATGCAACTGTTTCTCTTTGCTTTACTATTCCTCTCCATATTACTATTTTGTTTCACATCACTTTTCCGTTCTACATTGCGGCTCTTCACGTCTCTGTACCTCTTTATTTTAATGTTCTCCTTCGGGCTACTATCTTTTTTTCATGCCACTGTTCCTCTTGACATCACTTTTTCTTCCACATTATGCCGGCGTCACACTATGCGGCGGTGCCGGATGTTGCCAGATTATGGCAAATTGAATTAGCTTAATAAAACTACCAGGCGATAGCCAAAACGCTATATAACGACCACCATCTCCTGGTTAAAATGCTAACATAACCTTTCGCATCTATTGACTCATAAAACAATAAGCTGCAACGGTGGCTACCGACATTGTAACACCGGCTTTACTCTTCATTTTCATGTCACTGCTTTCCTTTGCGTTACTCGTTCTATTCCTATTCAGGTCCTTGTTCTTCCTCACACCATGGCCCCTCCTCGCGTCACTGCTGCTCTTCTTCATGTCACTGTTCTTCGAGTTATTGTTATTATTAACATAACTATTCCTCTGATCTTTATATATTAGATTCTCATTTTCTTTTTAATTCACCCCCTTTCTGTCATCCTTATCATTTCTACCTTTCTTCATTTCTTACAGACTATTCTCAAAGTCCATACTTTTAGTTATCTTAATTTTTTCTTACCTTACCTTTAGAACTCCCTCAGCATTTCTCTTCCCTTCTTTCAATCGTCTCCTGCATGACGTCCCTGTGTTCACGCCTTTCAACCTCGTCTTTCTTTGTTGCTGCTCCAGCCCTCCTTACTTCTTTTATTTTTTATTTTTCTCTCTTTTTTCACATGGACCTCTCTCGACCATTACTCTCCCCCACCCCCATTTTTTTCCGTTGCCCCTCCTGTTCTTTGTATTTTGTTTTCATCTTTCACTGATATGTAACTTTCTTACCCAAGAATCCCTTGTTCTACACATTTTGGCTTTCACCGTGAATATTTTGCGTGTATATATATATATATATATATGTATATATATATACATATATATATACATACATATATATATATATATATATATATATATATATATATATATATATGTATGACGATAAGCGTGAAAGGGGTTCGTCCCGATCCTTACCCCATACCACTGGTGGGCTGGTCCTTGAGTATAGCAGGAATTTCGGATCGCCGTAATAAGTGATCTTCCTTCCCTCGGGAATCAGTTCGATTCCAGGTTTCAAGGATTTTATAGCCTCTGTGGTCTAGTGGTTAGGGCACTGGGAAGGTAATTAACGGATGGCCGAGTACAGCGGGTTCGAATCCTGCATGCAACTGTCACAAAAATTATCGGTTTGATGTCGCTGCTATTAGCGAATTACTCTCATAGTTACAATGTCTATAAGCGAGTAAGGGGTTCTTACCGGTCCTTACCCCATACCACTGGTGGGCTGGTCCTTGAGTAAAACAGGAATTTCGGATCGCCGTAATAAGTGATCTTCCTTCCCTCGGGAATCAGTTCGATTCCAGGTTTCAAGGATTTTATAGCCTCTGTGGTCTAGTGGTTAGGGCACTGGGAAGGTAATTTACGGATGGCCGAGTACAGCGGATTCGAATCCTGCATGCAACTGTCACAAAAATTATCGGTTTGATGTCGCTGCTATTAGTGAATTACTCTCATATATATATATATATATATATATATATATATATTTGTATATATATATATATGTATATATATTACTCGTTCCCTCTTTTCATTTCTCATGTTTTCTCACTCCTGTGTCTTGTGTCTGCTTATATCCCATGCATATATTCGTTTTATTTCATTCTAATTTGTCTGGCCCAGATTTCCTGATTCTCTCCTCTTAACTCTGCGTTTGGATTGTAATTCTGTGTGTGTCTTTTGTGTCTTTATTTCATGTATTCTTTGCACTTATCTCTCCCTCTGTAATCCTTTATTTGCTCCTCATTCTGCATCCGTTTGCTGTGCTTCACGTCTTTTATGCTTTCTAGATTTTCCGTCTTGTCTCTCTCATATTTATTATTCAGCTTTTTGTTGATCTTTACATCCACTTTGACTTTTTCATATGGTTTCTACTAAAAACAGTCTCCCTTTTCTATTTTTTTTATTTCTTTTTCTTTATTCTATTTCATTTTTCCTTGTTACAGCTATCATTCTTTCTACATTTGAATTTCTGTATTTTTTCACCTTGCTTCTTCGGCTTTTTGTAAGTCTTCACGATTACTTTCTTTGTCATGGAAATACTCCTCGGAGTTTTCACACATCCTAATTCTCCTTGACTCTTATCTTTTTTTTAAGTCTCTCCTCTTGTACAGATTTTTCTTATTCTACTTCCCTTTTGCCTTTTACGCCTTTCATTGTTTCTACACTTTCTGTCTGTTATTCACATTTAGATTATTCAGGTTTTTTGTGAATGATAATGATCACTTTTATATTATTTATCTTTTACTTAAATAACTTTTATTTTCCACACATTTTAATTTGTTTTTTCTTTTTGTCTCTTCTTTTGTTCATTTCTTTTCTTTTTATTTAGTTTTCCTTATCTAAGTCTTAGTCATCAGCATTCTGTTTTTAGTAAACTTGGACATTTTACCCAACAAACCTGAATTTTTATTTCAATTGTTCTGTCCATCACGCTATGAGAACTATCACTGCTTTTTTATGTAATGGTTTGAAGTCAGGATCATTCACGTGACGCACTACACAATTTAATGATAATTAGTTGAGGCAATTAAGAAATTTGGTACATTCTTTTCTCTTTATTTGCTCTAGCAGTAACACTCCCTTTGTTTCTAAACTCATATCTATACTTTTGACTGTCATGTTGCATGTGAAAGTCTTGATCTCCCATTCTCTGCAGTGTGTCTTCCATATCCCCTCGCC
>NC_134784.1:45093758-45103758 GCF_046742065.1 Oratosquilla oratoria | reverse complement strand
GTGTAGCTCCCCTTCCCGTAAAATACAACTAGGTAAAATAACCACACACACACACACACACACACACACACACACACACACACACACACACACACACACACACACACACACACACACACACACACACACACACACACACACACACACACACACACACACACACACACACACACACACACACACACACACACACACACACACACACACACACTTTACTTACTTGCTTAAGGCAGTGCATCGTTGAAGATGACGAAGCTGCTCTTATTTCAGTGAGGTAAAGTATGAGATTCAGTGGTCGTACCGCTGGTGCCATCGAATGGAACTAATAAGTCCTATACTGGGGCCTTAAATTTTGCTACAAGTCTGGCATAGACCCTTTTTACCAGGAGGCAGAACTCCTATATCACGCTGATGTCTTCGGGAGGGATTTTCTGTTCTCTTTCTGGGTTGGGTTCTTCCTACTTGTATGAGGCTGTAACACATGGGTGGGTGTGTTACTTGGGCTAGCTGACGCAAGTAGAGAGTGATGCGCAATTTCGCTTGTATACTTTATTCTAGTGTGTCAGAGGCAGGCGTAGCGTAGTCCCCAATTGGAGGACCGATCGCGAAGGCCTAGTGACGCGTAACAAATTGAGTACAGTGAAGAATAACTGACTAACTGGCCTGCCCGCCTGGGGCAGGCAGTATATATACGCGGGATCGACCCGTCGCCATGGCCAAACGCAACCTAATTGCGGTGACCCTTTCTGGCCTGTCAATACCAGCGTTAGGTCCTATACACTTCAAATCCAAATGTATACAATCTACACCGATGCTAGAATGCTTGTAGGGTACACGTACACCACATTACCCTTCTTCCCCCGCAAAGTCATTGTAGGCGGAGGGGCGTGCGTAACAGGGAGGCAAAAGGTTTGGCGGAATAGAGTCGGGAGGTGTCACTGGTACAGGCGGCGGTGGTGACGTCGAAAGCATTGGCATGGGCAGTAGCGACGTTGAAAGCGAGATGGTTGTGAGTGACGACAATGGAGGTGAGAGCCCCCTGGAAGCGGCGCAGACTGTAATGTCGGAAGCGGTGACATCGGTTGTGGCGTGTCGGAAGCAGGGCAGCCATGAGGAATGTCAATGGAAGCGGAAGCGGGGCAGCCGTTAGCGACGTCAATGGAGGTAAGAACCCCCTGAAGGTGGCGCAGACGGCAATGTCGGAAGCGGTGACATCCCTGGCGTAGCAACGTTGATCTGCGTTGATCGTGACGTCGATCTACGGTGATCGTGACGTCGATCTGAGTTGATCGAGACGTCGAGCGGGGAGTTGGTCGTGAGTAACGTGCCGCAGCGGCGGTGGCTGAGGTGGTGACCGCAGAAGCGGTAGCTGCGATGGTTGTGGTGATGACCACAGCAGCGGTAGCGGCAGTAACGATGGCTGCGACGGCTTTGACGATGATCACAGCGCCAGAAGGGGCATTAGCGGTGGCTGCGTCGGCTACGACTGTGGTGGAGTTGGCTAACATCCAAGTAGTGTCGGAGTCACGAAGAACCCACGTCCGGAACAGCGTCTGTCCAGGGCCGGCAAGGTGCACTCGCGTCAAAACTCCCAGGATCACCAATGTAACATATAAATGTGTTACTTGGGTCAGCTGACGCAAGGAGAGTGTGATGCGCAATTTTGTTTGTATATCTTATTCTAGTGTGTCAGGGGCAGACGTGGCGTGGTACCTAATTGGGGGACCGACAGCGAAGGCCTAATGGCGCGTAACAAGTTAAGTACAGTGAAGAACTAAATGACTAATTGGCTTGCCCACTAGAGGCAGGCAATATATATACGCGGGACTGACATTTTGTTGGTGCCTCCTGTTCTCCTTCTCTCTGGAAAATTTCCACAAAGAATTTGCTGTGAAAACTGATAATTGGCCAAAAGCAATATTCACGTATATATGTATATATACATATATATATATGTATATATATGTATGTATGTATGTATGTATGTATGTATATATCAATACCAAATCAATATCAGATCAGCCATCCTGAGTCCCCTGCTGAACAAAGGCCTCTTTCCTACCATTCCATGATTCACACGACCGCGCCATCCTATGGCATTTCACTCCTGCAAACTTCTCAATCTCATCTCTCCACCTTCTGTCTGGTCTTCCTTTTCCACGCTTCCCATCTCACGGTGTACACTCAGTAACACACTTGCTCCATCGATCATCCGTCGTTCGCACTAGTTTACCTGCCCAATTCCACTTCCTTTCTTTTACCACCTCCACAATAGCTTTTACTCTAGTCTAATCTTTCACCCAGCTTGCTCTCTTTCGGTCTCTCGTCATTGATCTCTCCATTCTCCATTCAAGTGGTGGCGAAGAAGCTCCAGCCTTTGTACCAGGGCCTTTATAGGGTGATTAAACGGATTAGCGACGTCATCTACCGCATATCCGCTACGCCCGAGAATTCTGTGTCCATACAGACAGGATCAAACAAGAGTGAAATCTCTCAGTGTGCGAAAATAAGAATATAAGGAGGGCATTCCCCACACATGAGGAGGAATCTTTAGATCTAGTAGACAGTAATGATTCATAAATTTATCACCAACCTAACCCATGGGTAGCAACTATAAGTAAATGATCAACATTAATCATAAATCAAGCAACTTCTCAGTGTACGAAAACACGAACGCGAGGAGGGCATTCCCTACACATGAGAAGGAACAATTAGACCTGTTATATAGGTAGCAAAATAAATAAATAAAATAAACACAATACTTACCTACTCCAAAGGTAACGAGTTAAACAACTTCTCAGTTTGTTAAAATATGAACGCAAGAAGGGCGTTCTCCACACGGGAGGGAATTAAAACCATCATTGGTAGCGACCTGTTAGCCTACTTCTTTTATAATGTCTAACCCTACCCTCATATGTGTTGATGCTACCAACTCTTTCACTCCCCTATGGGCAAGGATTCTGCCACTGTTGATTTTTACAGATTTTTGTGAAAAGTAATCCAAATTAACCAGCGCGAGGACTGTGCCAAGCTGAGAGTTAGAGTACCGGCGTTGAGCACCGCGCCAAGTGTAAGAGGGAGAACGACTGTGTTAGTTCTAATTCAGTGATATAAATTAAATAACCTATTGTTCTCACACCCAAGGAATGGATTGTGTTGAAAGTCTTTTTTCAACTATTACAACCAGAGACTGTCGTTTGTGTTTATACTTTATTGTAGGGCCACTGAAACAGCACGGAACAATGAATCGAGGGCGTGCAACTGGTTCCTCTGCATCCCCAGCGAAGAAGGTGAAGACGAGTACCAGCTGAGTGCAGGATGAGTGAGCGCCGTCGACTAAAACCCCTACATTTGATATTTGTATCCCAGGTCCGGGTGAAGGGTTTTTCACCGGTGTGACTGTTGTCATAAGAGGGCTACTCACTGGAGTTGTCAGCTTTCGACACGTATGCACCGATTTTTCACTCTCTTCATTTCTTTTAATTATTTTATTTTATCTTATTTTATTCTATTTTACTTTACTTAACTTAATTTTATTTCATTTTATTTTACTTTACTTTATTTTATTTTATTTCATTTTATTTTATTTTATTTTATTTTATTTTATTTTACTTTACTTAACTTAATTTTATTTCATTTTATTTTACTTTACTTTATTTTATTTTATTTCATTTTATTTTATTTTATTTTATTTTATTTCATTTTATTCTATTTTATTTTGTTTTATTTTATCTTATTTTATTTTATTTTATTTTATTTTATTTTATTTTATTTTATTATATTTTATTTTATTTTATTTTATTTTATTTTATTTTATTTTATTTTATTTTATTTTATTTTATTTTATTTTATTTTATTTTATTTTATTTTATTTTATTTTATTTTATTTATTCATTTGGGGAGGTAGGGCCTTTTGATTATTAGTTAGCAGAAGGAGGGGTTGTGGTGAGCTTGATGCCTACTCCCCACGTGAGCTTTGCTTCCTCTAACGCCATGCAAACCTTGTGACGCCTCGCTGGCCATCGCGGGACATGCGATGCCAGGCGTAGCGTAACCAGGGATTGGCCCCATCCCCACACCACCCGGGCTTCTTCACGTTATTGTGGACCCTGGGAGATTATTGGCTAAGTGCTCAAGCGTTTAGCATAGCCAAGCAAGCAAGCAGGGTCACGTGGGTTGGAGGGGGCAGGTCAGTCAGGCCATGACCGTCAGAGCGAATACTTTTGAACCAACGTTGTGCACATCTGTCCGCAAGTAAGTTCCACATCCCCCATTTCTCCCTAATAACAAGTAGTCATTCTAGGCTCCATTACAGTCATAGTTTCAATAAATAGACAATAAAACACATACACTGTTTTCTGTTACGTCTCACCCTCGTCCCCCCACACACACAAACACACACACACACACACACACACAAACTCACACACGCACACACACACAAACACACACACACACGCACACACTCTCTCTCTCTTTCTCTCTCTCTCTCTCTCTCTCTCTCTCTCTCTCTCTCTCTCTCTCTCTCTCTCTCTCTCTCTCTCTCTCTCTCTCTCTCTCTCTCTCTCTCTCTCTCTCTCTCTCTCTCTCTCTCTCTCTCTCTCTCTCTCTCTCGGCGGCGCGGTTGGTAGAGTCTCAGAGTGTCAGCACGGGGGTGCCGGCGGTACCTGGTTCAAATCCTGCCCAGGGCTGAAATTATTTCAGTATCGCTGCTCTTCGAGCCGTTACTCCAACTCTCGTGGGAGGGGAGTTGGGTGTGTGTGTGCGTGTAAGGTCATAGCATTACCCATAGATCGGTCATACGAGCTCTGAGCTCTCTTTCGGGAGGGAAATAGCTGTCGATCACGAGTCCAACACGTGATCCAAAGACCAAGTGAACACACACACACACACACACACACACACACACACACACACACACACACACATATATATATATATATATATATATATATATATATATATATGTATATATATATATATATGTATATATACATATATATATATATATATATATATATATGTGTGTGTGTGTGTGTGTGTGTGTGTGTGTGTGTGTGTGTGTGTGTGTGTGTGTGTGTGTGTGTGTGTGTGTGTGTGTGTGTGTGTGTGTGTGTGTGTGTGTGTGTGTGTGTGTGTGTGTGTGTGTGTGTGTGTGTGTGTGTGTGTGTGTGTGTGTGTGTGTGTGTGTGTGTGTGTGTGTGTGTGTGTGTGTGTGTGTAGGGGGAAGTATCTCATTAGCTCATTAGACACGATAACTCGCTCTGATTCTATCATGGCAAACGCCGAGCAACTTTACACAATTCATCATGATTTCCTGTATTAAGGGGGTCAAGGCTATCACAGTCCATTTCTACAGCAAAGTATTGTATTTTATTTTTGATAATCATATATTTTATGCTTGTGGACAATATGACGCTAAGGAGGTGTGGTCATAGTGATGGTGTACGGAGAAGATTGTGGGGGTCTGAATTGAAGTACAAAAAAATGTCAAAAGTGATCAGCATTCTTCTCCAAGTGGAGATTAGGCTTCACTCGTAAGAGAAAGTTGAGTGAGTCTGCTCTCTAAGGGCGTTATTAAACACCCCTTTAGCACAGTGACATGCGATTTAAGTACTCTGTTATAGCCAACACTATACACTTTCATTCGATTGAGGGGACGTCGCTATACTGAATGGGCCAACTGTCATTCATTTATTCAACGAAATTACGTTTCTTATGGGTTTTGTACGGATTAGTGAAGTGTTATTCTATTCAATGAGCTAATGATCTCTAACCTGAAAATGGGTAAGCCTCAATCCTTCGAGTTTACTTATAGCCCAGAAGTCGCCCTCTTTGCTGCATAAAATCATCTGTTCCTCTCCGGACCAGTCTTCAAAGCATGTCACCGTATCTATGGAGTTATGGAGAAGTCACGTGGAGTTGAGGGACCATTAAGGGCATTATCACTGCTAACAAGATTGAGGCTTGGAGGTGGCTACCCAAGTGGAGGAGAGCATGATAGATAGGTGGAGAAGAATAGGGAGAATGATGATGTAAATGAAAAAGAGAACGGGGATAGGAAATAAAAAAAAAGACGAAAAGGAGTATGAGAAAGGTAGCAGGAAAAGGAAAAAGATGAGGATATAGAGGAAAACAACGAGGAGGACAAATGACGAAAAGGGAGGAGGAAGAGGATTACAAGGGCAAAGAGAAGGACAACTAAGAGAACCAGAAACAGAAAAAGAAGGACAACATGGGGAACGCCAAGGAAGGCGATTACTTAATGAGGAGGGTGACGAGAAAAACGACAAAGAAAACAAGAATTACGACAAAGAAGGGAGTGGGGAGGAGAGTGGGGTAGAGAAAGATGAGGAAGGACACTAGGAGAAGCACGATGAGGAAAACGAGATGTAAGGTGAAGTAGAGGAAGAGGAGGGAGGGCAGGAGGATAAGGTAAAAGACAAAGAGGACAAAGATTAGGATGAGAGTGGAAAGGAGAGGAGGATGACGAAGAGAGGGGCCAGTAGAAGGATAATGAGTAGGACAATGAAAGCAGGGAGTAGGGCGTCAATGATGACGAATAGGCGAATCAGGGGGAGGACGAGGAGAACGGGGAGAAAAAGGAGGGTGAGGAGGACGAGGAAATTGAGGGGAACAAAGAGGATGCCAAGATGAACGAAAGAAATATGGTGAGGATAGAAAAGAGGAGGACAACAAAGGTGCTGAGAAGGGTGAAAAATAAAAGACGAGAAAAAAAAAGAGAGAGGGGAAGAGGAGAAGGACATAGAAGATGAGAAGGTCGAAGATGAAGATAAGTTGAAGGCATTTGCAGCCAGACATAAGGTTAGGTAATACATGTAGATCACAGGTCTTTAACACGTAGGTTAAAGGCGCACTAACAACGTTGAATGAACCTTTTCAGCATTGTGTCGAAAACCGGAAGATTTTATTCACTTGTGACGCAGACTTGTAACAAAATGGGGCCTTGAGCTATCAATGTCCAGGTTTAGCCACCATTTCTTTCCTCAGCTGAAGGAATAAAGAGAATGGCGTTAGTGATATAAAAAAAAAATAACTAAGGCACCTTGTTCCAAATGTTTTTATGCCAGTGGATCCCAAGTGTTAATATATATGAAATTAAAATTTTATATTGGATTAGATTACTCTAAATGACAAGTCTAGAAAGGCTGTACATCGTCTCCAGGTAATGTTTAGAAAAGTTTAGGCCCCTAACTTCATGGAGGTTGACATTTCTGCCTGATGTTCTCGTACACTCAAGGCATAGATACTTTATTTGAACCATAGATGGGGCATTATTTTTAATGTAGTGAGATTGAAGCTTACAGCCCCACAAATTATGAGAAAAATTGAGTTGACAAGAAGTGATAATAAAGGGTAAGGAAATGGAAAGATTATCATTTCGTATGCGAGCGCCTGCACACTCGTGCACACAAACGCACACACACACACACACACACACACACACACACACACACACACACACACACACACACACACACACACAAACACACACACACAACTCGATGGCGCAGTGCTAGAATTCCCGGCCGCCACTACGGCGGTCTAGGTTCAAATCCCGCCCAGGGCTGCAATAAATTCAGTATCGATGCGCTGCGAGTCGTTACTCCAACTCTCGTGGGTGGGGAGTTGGGAGTGTAAGTGCGTGTAAGGTCACAGTATTATCCATAGATCGGTCATATGAGCTCTGAGCTGTCGATTACAAGTCCAACACGTGATCCAAGACCATGGTGAATCACACACGCACAAACACACACACACACACAAACGCACACACACAAACACACGCACACACAAACGCGCACACACACACACACACACACAAACACACACACACACACACACACACACACACACACACACACACACGCACACACACTGTCACGTCTCACTTCCTCTTATAATTGGATTAATAAGAGACTTGGGAGGACAACACTGAATATTAATATCGCTGCCTCCTTTCATAATGGTGAACGGACAAGTTCTTTATCATTAGTATTTTATCATCATACATCAGCAATGTAGGATAGAAAAAGATATAAATCATTTTTTTCATATATCGAAAATAGAAAGTATGTATCAGCAGGTCTCCTTCCTCATTAACACGTTGTCATAAAGATAGAATCCAGTAGAACTGTTATCAGACACACCATTTCTATTTGCCTCTCCAAAGAATTCCTTCAAAGTAGGATCACCACACTGAACCTCAATAAGTTCCTTCCTGTTAACATTGAAATCAGGGACTATCTCCAATTTCACTTCTATATTTTTATCTTTCATATGCTTAGGTTCCTCTCTCTCATCAAGTATATCCCCTAGACCCATATCATCATCACAAGTTTTCTTACTCCTCATCACAGCTCTGGTCACTACACAAGCTGGATAAATTATCTGGATATTTTCATTATCCGTAGTTTTTATGTCACTCTTTGATTGCATTCACTCTACCTCCGCTAAGAGAATTCTTACTCCCTGCGACTGAAATCTCTCTTCCATCTCCATATTCATTTCAGACCACCTTCTGAAGTTCGATATCTAAGACATCTCCTGTAGAGTGTAATTTGACGGATTTAGGGGTACATTGTACATCCATATTCTCATTCTTTATACTCTCAAGGGGTTTAGAAATCATTCTTGGTTCTGGGACCACTTTATCTCCAGCGAAATCATTACCCAACAACATCTCCACATCATTCATGGGAAGTTCTTCACTAACTCCCACTTTCACATTGCCACAAACATAACCAGTATCAATATCTACGTAGTGCAACGGGACATTTATTCTAGCACCCAAGCCTCTCACTCTAGCCTCCTCACCAGTATATAAACTTTCGGTCCACTCCAGTGTCTCTCTGACGACTAGACTTTGGTTTGTCCAGTATCCTTCAGGATTTTTATTTGTTTCTTAGATCCACCAGGTAAAGAAATTGTCCCCTTGGTTATGAATGATTGGAAACTACCAACACTCATCTCTTTCACCTTAGACTCCACACCTAAACTCACTCTTGGTTCCTTCCACGCCACAGTTAAACCAGCAGATTTGGGTACTTTTCTACACTGATACTGCACATGACCACTTTCACCGCACCCGTAACATCTTACATGTGACCTCTCCTGCTTATTCACATAACCAGTGAAATTCTGCTGATGTCTCACAGGACCATATCGAGGTGGGCTCCTAGGTTTATTTCTATCTTGACTCTGTGGAACATAATTAAGTTGTGATCTTTGAGGATTGTAGAGATCTTGTTTAGAATCAAAGTGGCCTACTCTTTGATTATTCTTTTCGCAAGAATGACCCACATTCTTTATTCCACCTTGTTTTTAGTTCACCCGCTCTCTACGCATTCTTTGCATCACAGCCAATTGATCAGCTAAGCTTGCTGCCTCCACCACATTCTTGCTGCCTCCAATCACATCTTGAATCCCGGACTTTGGGCTCCCATTCCTGTCACGTCTCACCTCCTCCTATAATAATTGGATTAATAAAAGACTTGGGAGGACAACACTTAACATTAATATCACTGCCTCCTCTCTTAATGGTGAACGGACAAGTTCTTTATCATTAGTAGTTTATCATCATAATTCAGCAATGTAGGATAGACAAAGATATATATGATTATTTTCATATATTGAACATAAAAAGTATATATTCTCATTATATACAATATAATTCTCCAGTTTGGTGAAGTACGTGAATCACATTAATAACATAGAATAGAATCATATTATCACTACCACCATTCAATAGATTTACCTTCTGATCTCCACATTATTATTTAAATAGGTTGAAATGAACAAAATTATTAACATCATCAAATATACTTAATTGGCATATCTTGTACACATGTTAAGAATTAGATACTATATTACTATCAATGAAAGAGTTTATGATATTACTGCTATGGTATATCAATTTTATCATGGAATATCCCCTTCATCTCCAATGTTATCAAGATAATAATGAACATCTAATACT
>NC_134784.1:45081258-45091258 GCF_046742065.1 Oratosquilla oratoria | reverse complement strand
GCTTCATCAGTGGCTAGAGTGTGAATATCTGATTGAATTTTTGTGTTTATATACTATTAGTGTTGGTCTGATATTTCATTTTTGAGGCTTCTGATTGGCTAGTGGGCTGGACTGGGACTCCCGAACTATTCTACCTCCTGATTGGTCGGCTGTTGTGTGACGTCATCAGTGTTGTGCCTTCTTTCAGGGAGCTGAGATCTCCTTACGCTAGGGAGGGCCTCTAAATCCCTAGTTTGTATATTAAGATTGGGAGATGTTTCTTTAATAAAGAGAGCCTCGAGGATAGGTAGTCTTCTATGGTCTTGGTTTGTTGCCAGCACTTCTGTGTTTTCTATTAGAGTTTCTCTTTTTAAATTTCTTTTGTGAGCAGAATGATGGTGGTTTTTGGGAGCTCCTGAAGGGAGGTGGTATGATAACCGGCGTGAGAGCTTCATTGTTGTCATGCCAATATAGTTTGAAGGTTGGGATGCACAGTTCCCAAGTTTACATGTGTACCTATATATGACGTGAGTTCTCTGAAGGTCACTTTTACTTTCTCTTATATTATTCTTTAGTAGTAGTTGAAATTTATTTTGATTTTGATAATATATAATCAGTTGTACTTTAGAGTTTTCTTCTTTTGGTTTAATATTTCTTTTAATAATTTGTTGCATAACCCTTTCATCTTCTTTGTAGGCTGTGAAGAAGAAGGACTTATAGTAAATTTTAATCAGGTTTTTGGCGTTAATGTCCTGTGGGATTTTGTCAGGGTGGCTTTTGTCCTGGTGGTTTTTGTCCAAGTACCATTAGTAAAACAGAGAGATGAAGGCACTTACGACACATCTGTATACATAAAAACATCTAATTCAGGACATTGCCTAAATGGGACTAGCGAATGTCCCCAAAGATACAAAGATTCTACCATCAGTGCCTATATTAGAAGATCTCTTAGTCACTGTAATAATTGGGAAACAGTACATAATGAGTTAGAAAGAGCTTCTCAGACCCTTATAAATAATGGATTCGCCAATAAGGATATAGAGCGAATCACAAAAAGAACTCTAGACAAATGGTACTTGGACAAAAACCACCAGGACAAAAGCCACCCTGACAAAATCCCACAGGACATTAACGCCAAAAACCTGATTAAAATATTACTATAAGTCCTTCTTCTCCACAGCCTACAAAGAAGATGAAAGGGTTATGCAACAAATTATTAAAAGAAATATTAAACCAAAAGAAGAAAACTCTAAAGTACAACTGATTATATATTATCAAAATAAAAAGAGATCTCAACTACTACTAAAGAATAATATAAAAGAAAGTAAAAGTGACCTTTAGAGAACTCACGTCATATATAGGTACACATGTAAACTTGGGAACTGTGCATCCCAACCTTCAAACTATATTGGCATGACAACAATGAAGCTCTCACGCCGGTTATCATACCACCTCCCTTCAGGAGCTCCCAAAAACCACCATCATTCTGCTCACAAAAGAAATTTAAAAAGAGAAACTCTAATAGAAAACACAGAAGTGCTGGCAACAAACCAAGACCATAGAAGACTACCTATCCTCGAGGCTCTCTTTATTAAAGAAACATCTCCCAATCTTAATATACAAACTAGGGATTTAGAGGCCCTCCCTAGCGTAAGGAGATCTCAGCTCCCTGAAAGAAGGCACAACACTGATGACGTCACACAACAGCCGACCAATCAGGAGGTAGAATAGTTCGGGAGTCCCAGTCCAGCCCACTAGCCAATCAGAAGCCTCAAAAATGAAATATCAGACCAACACTAATAGTATATAAACACAAAAATTCAATCAGATATTCACACTCTAGCCACTGATGAAGCACTAAGTAGTGTGAAAACGCGTTCTGGCCAGTTTTTCACTTTGGTAAAGCCATGCCCAAAGTAACTTACAAAACAATGTCATATGGTGACATTATAAGACAACTTCCCATGGAAGGGAAAAAGATTCTCAGAGAAAGAGAAAAGGCAGATATAAAAAAAACTCTGCAATAATAATCTTGCCATTAAATTTAACCAAACATGCTTGAGAGAAAATCTCCTGCCCATATATACAATGAATATATATATATATATATATATATATATATATATATATACATACACACACACACACACACATATATATATATATATATATATGTATATATATATAAACGTGTGTGTGTATACATACGTGTATATATATGTATATATATATATATATGTGTGTGTGTGTGTATGTATGTATGTATGTATGTATGTATGTATGTATGTATGTATGTATGTATGTATGTATGTATGTATGTATGTATGTATGTATGTATGTATGTATGTATGTATGTATGTATGTATATCAAAACTGATACTACAGTCGGAGTAGAAAAATAAAGCTGGAAAGGGTGAGCCTACATATTTCAGCTGTAAGCTATTGTCCTCTTCTGTAGTACAGAATAGTAGGAGTGTGCTGTATTCATATAACTCTCTCCTATAAAAAAAAGGGGAACAGGGGAAGGACAAAAGACGCCTACCCGTATTTAATTAGTGATCTGGTGATCATGTGTTGTGGGGTCAGGTGGAAGATGCCCATTAACGATGTTGATGACCATAATTCCGAATATTATGTCCGGAGACCACTGCCCCTTTGAAATATTCAGATTAGGAATACATTATATTAATTTGGATCCAACCATCTTTTTCCTGAACCCGCAACCAGATTTATATATAAGATGAGCTTTGTCCCAGTCGAGGTGGTGATTAAACTGATTCATGGGCTGGAACACTGCCAAACTTTCTTGTTCGCAATCACTAAAACAAACGGTGAGCCTATGGTTGCCTCATTCCTTTTAATATTACCCCAAGCCTTAAACATTTGTATAATCATGTGTTTCAATCGTAATTGAATATAATCAAGGCAGTTGGGCTTGTCACTCACGACCTGAATAAATATATTATAAAAGACAGTGTGTGAAATCATCGATACACAGACTTGGTCGTAGAGGTTATATTCAATTATGATTTTGAATATTGCAATTTAGGGATTCAATATTGACTCTCTCAGATGCAATCAAGGATAATGGGTAATAGAGTATGGCAGAGGCTGGTGGTCAATACGTTTGTAAGTGGTGTTATTTGCTCATCATGACAAGGCGTAATTTTAGTCCTTCTAATCCTTGACTTTCGTAAGGCTTATTCTCGTCCTCAGAACTAGTTTATTTTTCTTGGGCCTGAAGTTGTTTTTATCTGGGTAACTTAACATTCGATGGTTGTTACCTTAATTTACTTTATTCATAACCGTAGCTTGTTGGCCGAGCGGCGAAGGTCGAGGTGACGTCAGCTCGAAAACAGCTGCTAGGGAGTTGGACCAAGGGCATGATTCATTAAATTCCACGCTACAAAGTCCTCTGTAAAGAGTACCGTCCTAACATCCTGATAAGGGGAATTCGCGACGCTAAAGCGAATTGCATAACGGTCTAAAGTCATGTAATTATACATTGTTAAGCTTCCTTATTCATAGCGGTCCCTTACTGACCAATGTTACATCACAACACTTTGAACATGTCTCGCTCAAGATTTGTGTTAACATAACTGCAGCCATTTCACGAAAACGGAAAGTATAATGATATAGCCCTTTCGTGTCACTTGTCAGGTTAGGATGTCTGTCATAATCGTTGTAGCCAGGGGGACATCAAAGTCCGGTTATCCTCGTTTAATACATAATTATCAAGGTACAAGTAAAGAAATGGTCAGAGAAACATTTCACTTGGAATAAAAAACATTTATATTTCTTACTATTTCAGATTTTTTAAACAACGATTTATTCTCAGAGGAAAAGAAAGCCCTTCTGACCAGAGTGTTGAAGAAAAGGAGAGGTGGTGGAGGCTTGGTTGTGTTTACGTAGAGACCCTGGCCGGTGCCGCGGCCAGAATTGCCGGGAATGATGAGGCCAATAACGGCGGCTGTGTGTGTGTGTGTGTGTGTGTGTGTGTGTGTGTGTGTGTGTGTGTGTGTGTGTGTGTGTGTGTGTGTGTGTGTGTGTGTGTGTGTGTGTGTGTGTGTGTGTGTGTGTGTGTGTGTGTGTGTGTGTGTGTGTGTGTGTGTGTGTGTGTGTGTGTATGTGTGTGTGTGTGTGTGTGTGTGTGTGTGTGTGTGTGTGTGTGTGTGTGTGTGTGTGTGTGTGTGTGTGTGTGTGTGTGTGTGTGTGTGTGTGTGTGTGTGTGTGTGTGTGTGTGTGTGTGTGTGTGTGTGTGTGTGTGTGTGTGTGTGTGTGTGTGTGTGTGTGTGTGTGTGTGTGTGTGTGTGTATTCGCCTTGGTCTTTGGATCACGTGCTGGACTCGTGATTGACAGCTATTTCCCTCACGGAAGAGCTCAGAGCTTGTATGACCGATCTATGGGTAATGCTGTGACCTTACACGCACACACACACACCCAACTCCCCGCCCACGAGAGTTGGAGTAACGACTCGAAATGCAGCGATACTGAAATTATTTCAGCCCTGGGTAGGATTCGATCCCGGACCGCCGTAGTGACAGTCAGGGGCCACCGAGTCATTTGTGTGTGTGTGTGTGTGTGTGTGTGTGTGTGTGTGTGTGTGTGTGTGTGTGTGTGTGTGTGTGTGTGTGTGTGTGTGTGTGTGTGTGTGTGTGTGTGTGTGTGTGTGTGTGTGTGTGTGTGTGTGTGTGTGTGTGTGTGTGTGTGTGTGTGTGTGTGTGTGTGTGTGTGTGTGTGTGTGTGTGTGTGTGTGTGTGTGTGTGTGTGTGTGTGTGTGTGTGTGTGTGTGTGTGTGTGTGTGTGTGTGTGTGTGTGTGTGTGTGTGTGTGTGTGTGTGTGTGTGTGTGTGTGTGTGTGTGTGTGTGTGTGAGAGAGAGAGAATGAGAGAGAGAGAGAGAGAGAGAGAGAGAGAGAGAGAGAGAGAGAGAGAGAGAGAGAGAGAGAGAGAGAGAGAGAGAGAGAGAGAGTGGTAAAAGGTGTTAGTTTAACAAAAGGTAAATGAGTTAATGTACGTTAGTACTAGTTTCTTTCAAAATATGTAACAAAACCGCGTGTAAATTATCAAATTCTACGACTTTTATCATTGCTATTCCCCAGTAATTCTTTGACGATTCTTCAAAATTATCATAAAAGAAATATCATGTTATTTACATCAAGGATCTATCATGGCAATATGATGTTGATGTACAATGTTGCTTGCATATCGGGGCCAATGGCATATATGTTGATTGACAATGCAGTCGTGCTTGTTTCTTGGGAGCAGGGAAATGTTGTTTCTTTGTTTTAGAAATAGTGTATAACTGTAGGGCAATCAGGTTGATGTTGGTTATAAATAAAATAATGGAAGCATTAATAGCAAACAATATCATTGATCAGGGATCAGAGGGGCATAACTTGATTCGTGACTCACACCATGGGTTGACTAATGGTAGGTCGTGTGTAACCAATTTATTATCCTTTTACACTAATGTCTACAAAGCGGTAGATAACAATAGTAATTAAGGTGTTATTTACCTTGTTTTTAGCAAAGTGTTCAATAAGAGGCCCCACTAGAGACCATCAAATAAGATCAAACGCCCTGGCATAGGAGGGAAAATGTTTCAATGGATTAGAACATGAACTACTCACTATTACCGGTGTAAAATTCTAATGAGGTAGTGTTACTAGTTTAGCTCCCCAAGGCTCGGTTTTGGGTGCCCTATTGTTCATTGTGTATATAAACGACTTGGACAATGGGATTAATGGTGATATTAATAAATCTGCGGATGACACGAAAATAGGCTGCCATATTAGGTCCAGAGAAGGCGCTGGAATACTGCAGTAAGATCTCAATATATTGATTGTATGGTCGCTGAAATGACAAATAAAATTCAATATCTCAAAGCACAGTGTGTTAAACGGAGGTTTACATAACCCAGCAAACAGGGATACTATAGTTCGGATAAAAAAAAATATTAGAGAAAACAGAATGAGAGTCCTAACATTACATCTAGGAAATAGTGCATTAGTACCAGGACTTGGGCTAACAGGGCATTTGGATTTATTGCCTGGACGGTTACAAACAAAAGTGCAGATGTAGTTATTAAATTCAATCTGGCAGTCTGATCTATCCTTGACTATGTGGTACATTTTTGGTCTCCGTCCTATAAAATGGATATTAATTCACTAGAATCAGTACAAAGGAGAATGACTAGAGCTATACAAGGGCTTAGAAATTGACAATACGAGGACATGCTTAGGCACGTAGAATACTGAGTGATCTAACAGAGGTAGTCAAATGGGTCAATGTCTTTAACAAGGGTGATGTCGACAAGGTCATCATATTAAGACAGCAGGGTATGGCTCATAATAATGGACTTGAATTTGACATATTTAGGTTTAAGAAGGAAATAACCAAGAGCTGGATCACCAATAGAGTGGGTAACGAAAGGAATAGACTTAGTGACCATGTACTGATCA
The DNA here is from genome assembly GCF_046742065.1 of Oratosquilla oratoria. Lineage (NCBI taxonomy): Eukaryota > Metazoa > Arthropoda > Malacostraca > Stomatopoda > Squillidae > Oratosquilla > Oratosquilla oratoria. The sequence continues at coordinate 45,084,817 of NC_134784.1, read as the reverse complement.
CTGAACTATATGCTGTTCTACGAGAAAATTATGGACATAAAACTGCCTAGTGTAGGCTTTATATTCTCTTGCATTCCTAATTAATTTTTATGTTCTTATAATAATAATGGTGACGTTAGTAATAACAACAATAATAATGAAAAGAATACTGGAAACGATAATGATGACAAGTTTTTTTAAGCAGAGAATATGGAGGATTTTTATTTTTTTATTTCTCCTTACCATTTTTGTGACGAATTAGCAAGTGGAAGATTATCCACCTGATGTTCCCACTGCCCAAGGAGTGAGGACGCTTACTTATTCGAGACACCTCACATCAACTTTAGTTCTGGTTTTCGAGAACCTGGATAGGTGACATGAGATCCACTGATTAAGCCGGTGATCATTGCTGGTTTTCTAAACGCGGTAGACTTTCTATGCAATTAGCCAGAATTTTCAAAATCATCATGTTACTACTTTGTTATACTCCATGAGGGTCGTACAAAAAATAAAGATAAATAAATAGATAGATAAATAAATAAATAAAATCTTGGCGTTTGATTGCTTGTTGACCGTGTTGAAAATATTGTCTGGCTGCCTGTTGGCCGTCTTCAAAGTGTTATTGTGTGTTCGCATATCATCTAAACTTTATTGAATAGGAATATTTCGTAGAATGAATAAAGACTATTAATTAGGAGTAAAATAAACATATAATCGCAAGCTCCAATGAATATTTAGCGTTTTTTGTACAATCCTAAATATTTCGAGAACTGAAAAGAACACCAGTCTTTTGTTATGTTGGTGATTTTTGTTTATACACCGCCACTGTCTTCCTCTTATGGTACGTTGAACTTCAAGATCTCCCCTATATACAGTACGATCAATACCCAATGATAGCGCAGTAGTGAAACAGCTGCAACCACACTTAGGCACCTCTAAGTTTAAACTCGTAATATTTTGTTAAACGTATATATAGATGTAACACCAAATTTAATCCCAGTGCTTATGAGTGAAGGTATCTACACAGGTAATAATATCGCATGGCAACAGAAAAGAGTATTGGCAAAAATTACTTTATTTCGGTAGTAATACATCTAAAGAACAAAATCGTAGGAGGTAAGACAGAAAGATACGTCAGTACTACTTACCAATAGTCTTTAATTGTTATGTTTAATACATCATTTCAAAATCCATCTAGTGCTGATGCATTGCATGCAATTACAGTCGAACGTACGAGAATGAACTTTATATGAAATAGCACGTATGCAATCATTCTCGTATCAATGATTGTATCCATAACATAAATTTGTATTTGTGTAATATAATGATGTATGCCACACATCTATTGTATAATAATGAATATGACATATAGCGGTGCCGTTATTGGATTTGTAATGAAAACAAAAAGGCCAATCATTATGGACGTATTCACAAAATCAATAGCATTATGGTCTCAATATATCAATAAGATCAGTATGAAAGTTGTTAAAACTGAATAATATTTGTTGAATAGTACTTGTTGAATTGCCCCTATTGGACGATTATTATTGAAGAATAATAATTTAAAGTTGCTCATTGAAGAGTTCCCCACACCGTTGGTGTTGAGTTCCCAGTGGAACCATTTTCTATCCAGTTGGTTCTGAAAATTTACCAAATATGTTGCAGAAGATTGTGTGATAAAATAGTAGCTGTCGTTGGGGAAATACAGTACAGATCCCATGCAGGCCCACTGGTGTACCACTGGGATCAGGGCAGTAGAGCAGTCTGGCAGCCACTTCCACCTCTTACCAGATATGTATACATAAATTTTCTAAATTTTACTCTGTGTGTACTGGTGGCGTAATCGGAGGCGTCATGGTCTTGCATTTGTTTAGTTATGGATTCGAATCTCGCACTCCTGTCCAATTCCCAGCAGTGACTGATACCTGTCCCAACAGTCCAAGTGAATAGGGAAGAGGTGACGCCTTCAGTCACAGCTACCCGCCTCCTGGCATAGGCTACTCACCTTCTGCTCACCCGGTATGGAGAAGAGCTTAGAATTTAGTTTTAGGAGGATGACCTGAAGCCCAATGCATCTGTAGACAACTGCAGTTAGTGATGACCCTCGGCGACTGGAAAACATTAAAAAATGCATAGACAAATTTTATAAAACAAGGAGGTAATGGCCTCGATTTGGCCTCGTCCTAAATCAACGAGACTACAAAGCATGAGAACAGAGTTCAACTTCGAGTTACTATGGTGACAGTATGTTGAAGAAAATTCAACCTCGCGACAGGACTCAAGGACAAAACCGGTCCAGAGATTTTTAATCCTAATATACGAGGCGAGATCAAAAATTTTGGGGAATACTGCCATTGCTTGAACTCAAGCAGGTAAGGACAGGAAAAGGCATGTTAGTATGCATCACCGAGACCTTAGCTCATTGTCAGCTACTTGCAATCAGTTACGTATGTAGTGACTGGCATAGTGTGAGGATTCTCCTAAAAAGAATACTTCCGTGAACCATGGAAAATGGTCATTTTAAGATGAAAGTGAACATCAAATTCTTAAAAAAACGTTGATGGGTTAGGGTGCAGGTTATTGAGGTTTTCCAGGTTATTGAGGTTTTCCAAGCGATGATGATTCAAATAAAACAGCCATCTATAATTGGATTCAGTGATTCTGGGGCGGAAGATGACCCTCGGACGGAAGATAATAAACATTGAAAAATTATGAAATGATTGATGCTGTTAGAAATCTTATTGAAGAATATAGAAGAATAAAAGTTAATCAAATAGCTTTGGCCCTGGAAATACTGTATGGCTCAGCAAAATGAAATTTGCATGAAGATCTAGCAAGCTTTCTGCACAATGGGTCCCAAAAGCGTTGCAACCAAACCAACTGATACTTTGCATTGATCTTTCGTTGACGATTCTGAGCAAAATTGAGGCGATTGAATAATTATTTATAAGTCAAAATATTACGGGCAATGGAAGCTAGATCTATCAGTATGATCTTGAAAGTAAATTGCAGTCCAAGCAATGGGTTCTGAGTGAATCTTCTAGATCAATTAAGTTCAAATCTAAAGGGTCAGTTCAGAAAGTAATGCTTGTGAATTTCCTTGACGGAAAAAGAACTGCTAATGGACCTTACTGTGCAGGTGTTTAAATGAAACTGAGGACATCATTACTCAAATAACAGCAAGGAAACCTACCGTACATGGTGAAATCTTCTTTCACCATGATAAGGAACCAGCATATTTTGCAAGAGTTCCGAAGGATGTGATTCGAGAGTTCCGATGGAAAGTGTTACCTCACCCGCCTTACAGTCCAGATTTCGCACCATCAGAATTCTTCCTGTTTTCAAAACTCAAAGAATCGCTAAAACGAACCCACTTTGAAAACATGGATGCAGCTAAAAGAATGCTGAAAAACGTAGTTTCAAGAGAGGACTGCTGAGTTCTTTAGAGAATTCTTACGTGGGTGGAAACGTTGTCTTGAGAAGTGTATTGAGTAGGATTGTAACTACGTCGAAATATAAGTGTTTTATGTTTGCTCACTTAATTTCTTTTATTCCATGAACATTTTTATTTACCCTAGTA
>NC_134784.1:45073758-45078758 GCF_046742065.1 Oratosquilla oratoria | reverse complement strand
TTTCCACATATCTCGCTGGGAAGAAACTTTGAACTGTTTTTTTTTTTTTTTTTTTTTTTGTATTGTACTAGTGTAGCACTGCTTATATGTCACCGGCCGACACTGGTAGAGAGGTGGAAGGCTATTACGGGTTCTCTATTCTCCATCTGTTAAAAAGTATAAGAAATATAATTAAAGTTGAAAGATACCTTGGGCCCAGTCCGAAGACCGTGTGTCAGCCCCTAGTGGCTGAACCTCCTGATGGAGGGGGGGAAGGGTTGACAGGTTTTGAAAATGGGCAGCATTGCTATCCATTTTTCAAGTCCACCACACGCATGCATCAGCCATTGGTTCTTTGTCTCGAAAATAGTGTCGGGCAGAGAAGGGATGAGGGCTGTATAATGCAAGGATTTAGCCGAATACTGTTAAGTTACATACGTAGTTCAAACGACCATAGATATATAGGTTTAGTCATATAATTGGGGAGTGCCAAGTACAATCTTCCGTTGGAGTAAAGGCCACCACATGGGCAGTTAGAAGATCACAAGCTCCTGAAGAATATTCAAGAAAGCTTGAACTCAGTTTTCGTAATAACTGTAAGGGAAAAAGGTAGCATGGAGTTCAGGAATTTCCCTGCATTAAATTATTTCTTCCAACGACTATCCTCATCCTTTTTCCACTTAAAAAACTACTGTTTATGAGCACCCTTCTCATTTTGTTATCCCAAACTAAAAGTTTGTGAGCACATCTGTAGACATGTATGTGTGTGTGTATACGTGTGTGTGTGTGTGTGTGTGTGTGTGTGTGTGTGTGTGTGTGTGTGTGTGTGTGTGTGTGTGTGTGTGTGTGTGTGTGTGTGTGTGTGTGTGTGTGTGTGTGTGTGTGTGTGTGTGTGTGTGTTTTGTGTGTGTGTGTGTTTTGTGTGTGTGTGTGTTTTGTGTGTGTGTGTGTGTGTGTGTGTGTGTGTGTGTGTGTGTGTGTGTGTGTGTGTGTGTGTGTGTGTGTGTGTGTGTGTGTGTGTGTGTGTGTGTGTGTGTGTGTGTGTGTGTGTGTGTGTGTGTGTGTGTGCGTGATTAGGTGTGTGTGTGTGTGTGTAAATAAATAAACAAGTTAATAAGTATCTAGATAAAATAATTAAAAGAATATTTACCAGGCAATTTAATGAGAGTTTAATCACATGTTTTCTCTGACATACGACGTTACTAGTGAGACGAAGACTTTTTTAATACCTCGATTGCAAAATAACTAAATAGATAAATAAATAAATAAATAAATAAATAAATAAACAAATAAATCAATGAATAAATCATAATAATAAATGAATAAATAGATAAGTAAATAAATAAATGAATGAATAGATGAATAAATAAATAATAAAAAAAATGAATAAAAAGTAAGAGCTTTCAGGAAAAAACAACTTCATATTTGAAATAAGTACATTTGAAATAGAGTACCATTGGTTGATATCAATGCAATAATTTATTTGTTTGTTTATTTATCTATTTATTTTGAGCTGTGTGATTAAACATAGAAGAAAAAAAAAATAAGTAAGCAAATGAATAATACATGAATAAGGAAATAAACTAATAAATAGATAAATGAATAGATAGATGAATAAATAAATAAATAGACAAATAGATATGTAAATAAGTAGATAAACAAATAGATAAATAATGTATAAATAAATAGATAAATTGATAAACGAATAAATAAATAACTAATAATTAAATCAACAAATGAATTAACATTTAGATAATTAGATCAATAAATAACTAATGTAGATTTGTTGTTCGTAATCTACATTGAATTTGGAGGCGTTGAGACAAACGAATTTTTAGTTACTGGTTTTTACTCTCTTAGTCTAAACTGAACTACATTCTCGGAATATACCGCGAGGAAAACTCCGGCAGTTGTCAATGGTTTTATTTACATGCACATGGTAGTGGTTGCCATAACAGTTAGCTATATGCAATTCATTCCCTACTACCTACCTCTTACTCTTATTATTGCTATGTACAATGCATGCATTGAGTATGGACACTCAGTTTTTATGCATGGATTATATAATTACAATTGGGAAAACATATAATAAATCAATCTGTTGTATGTTAATTTTGCAGTTTGGCAATAATCTACCACATGTCAAGTCGCTCGGCCCAGATATCCGCGTGAAGTCAGATGCGCTTGGCCCAAATGATCGCTGTGAGGTCAAACACAATAGGGGATCCCTTGGGAGTTCTCTGAAGACATCGGATGTTCCACCTTGTACTAAATGCGTGCGTGTGCGCGTGTGCACGCTAGACATTTAAAGGATTGAATATTCACTTATCTTGCAATACTAGATAAATAGAAAAAATAATGAACAAACATAAAAAAATGGACAGATGAATAGGTAAACAAACAAGAAAACAGCCATGAAGTTAAGCAAATAGATAAAGAAATTAGTTAATCAAGTAATTAATCAATAAATTAGTAAATCGATAAGAAAAAATGAATAAGTAGAAATAATAGATAAATCGATGAATATTTAAATGAATGGATAAATAAATCAATCAAATTGACCAATCAGTCAATAAAAAGAATTAAAGAATTAATACATATATAAGCAAATACATATATATATATATATATATATATATATATATATGTATATATATGTATACTGTATATATATATTTATATATATATATATATATATATATATATATATATATATATATATATATATATATATATATATATATATGGATAAATTAATAAGTAAATAAATAGATAAACAAATAAGAATAAATAAATTATTAGATAAATGAATAAGTAAATAAACAAATAAATAGATAAAATAAATAGATAAATGTGTGGCAACATACTACTACTACAGTGTCCCCTTAACGCACATAGCATTGTTGTAAACTAAGATCATTAATCTTGGTCAAACAATCATATGTGTCCATGTTGATAGAATTATATGTATTGTAAATATCATTGTCACATACAAGGATAGCCCTTATAATGTAAAAAGCATCTATATGTAACATTATTATATAACTTGTACAAAGTATTAAAATATTGATTGTATATAATTTATGTCATGGCGGACGGGATATTTGATTATAAGTACAAAAGAGACAGGGAATTTCATCTAATTCTTCTCTTAAGGACGAAACCCATTTAAGAGATAGATAAATGAATAGGTTAATAGATAATTGAATAAACAAATAAATGAGTAAATGAATAGATAAATTATAAGTACATAGATAATCTACTTAAAAATATAAGAACAAGAAAACGTAGAGCAAAGTTAAATATGAACAAGCGAGGAAGGAATGACGAAGGGAGAGGGAAATAGGCAGAATTACTAATGGAGAAAGACATTTGAAGGAAATGATGAGAACTTACTCCGAAAGGGGGAAAATTAGATTAAGAGAGAAGTATCTAAAGAGAAGACAGAATGAGTTCTCAAAGGAAATAGATACAAAAGGAACAAGGCACGTGGAAAAAAGAAAATCTAGACAACGTTGAAGTTGTGTTTGCGAATTCATTTGAGGAAACAGCAATTCTTTAACTTAATGGTGAGAAGAAAATGCAGATTCCTTGTATTGGCCCAGTAAAAAGCTATAGTAAATCAAAAGTTAAAGAGAAAATTACCTTTCAGTAAAGAATATGGAAAAATGCTACTGAAAATAAACAAAAGATGGAAATGAATAACGAAACAAAGGAAAACTGAAATAGATAAATATACAATTAATATCAGGACTGTACTGAAAATATAACTTCACGAAGACTATTATAACAGGTTACAAACGATAGATGCAAGAGATAAATGAAACTAGATATTCATAATTATCATAAAACTCAATAAACCGACTTCATTGTGGACAGTGAGAGTAATGTAGTCATAGCAGAGGTAATGAATGAAAAGCAAATAAGTGCAGGAGACAGATTTGTAAAAATGAAGAGAAACAAGTTGTTTTTGTTATGCACTGTAATCTACAATTGCTTCTATCTTTGTGGGCAATTTCGAGCTGCTGCCGTATCTTATCTTATATTACACGTTGATTTTGTTTGGTTGATACCAGGTCTTCTATAGAGGTTGTGGAAAGATATTAGATGTCTTAGTGTATTGGTGTTTCCTCGTCCATGACATGGTTAGTCATTTGTTTTTGGAGGTGAATGAGAGTATGTGGTTGCTGTGTTTTGTTGTACAAGTTTGGTAGTCCAGTAGCATGTGTGTTGTTTTGAAGGAAACCTTACATTGAAAAATGGGAATGTGTTCCTGTCATGAGGTCAAAACACCGGTTATGTTGATGTGAATATATCTATTTGTGTACAAGATTGTTTTTAGATGATTTGTTGTGTGATGCTCCCCAGCGTTCTTGACAGATGTCTTGCAGTGCTGATTGAATAATTAAGTTAATAGTAGTAGAGGCCACCTTCTAAGCCAACTCGTCAGCTTTTTTATTGCCTACATAAGATGGGACCCAGCAGAGGGATACAGAGTTAATTCCGGGTAAAGACCTGGATGATCCATGAATGGATTTTGTGAACCAATGAGTGACGGGACTTAAAGGTTGAGGTTACACGCAGAACACTTTGTATATGTGATGTGATTACATAGGATGCAGGGGGTAGATATGGACAATATGTAGGGCAGTGAGGATGGCAAAGAGGTTCTAGGGTGGGAATCCAGATCTTGTTTCACCTGTGGAAATTGGTGCACATCACGAGCAATGGCTTGAATAGGAGACGTCGGTGTATATGCTGATATTTGTTGAATGGGTACATACTCGTAAGATACTCGTACGTGGGACACACACACAAACACACACACACACACACACACACACACACACACACACACACACACACACACACACACACACACACACACACACACACACACACACACACACACACACACACACACACACACACACACACACACACACACACACACACACACACACACACACGTACACACACACACACACACACACATATATATATATATATATATATATATA
>NC_134784.1:45056258-45058758 GCF_046742065.1 Oratosquilla oratoria | reverse complement strand
ATACTTCTCAGACACCTCATCTCAAACACATTCAAACTCCTTCTCTCTTCTTCTCTTATGTTCCACGTTTCTGCCCCATACAGTGCTGTTGGCACAATCACTCCTTCATACAGTCTCCTCTTCGCATCCATTCCCAAATGTCTATTTCTCATTACACTCTTTAAACCACCAAGGCATTTACTCGCTTCTCTCAATCTACATTCTACCTCCACCTTCACTCCACCTTTTCCATGCCATAAAAGTTCTCCATGTGATTGCACAAACTGTTTCTGAGGAAATGAAGCATAAATGGTGGAGGGGCTGGAGCTTAAGTGCAATCTTGCACGCTAACGAATGGTTTTATAATTACAAAGTAGGATCACTGATGTGAAATTCATAAATATCTTTACATCTAAAAGTGTATGGATTATGAGATAAGCATAAACAAAATTAAAGTTGATGTGCCTCAGACTGTGGTATATCAAAAGTATATACAACTCTGCAGTGATGAACTCTCCATCGATGTAATAGAAATTATTAATAACTACCACAATTATTGCGACTACAGCATTCACGAGTGGTGTAAGAACTCTAGTAGTAAGGGAATTTCCTTCACCTGAATTAGATAGTTTGTCAGCACCACACACTGAGGAAAAATATTCAATCAAAGTATGGAATCATTCCACAGTTACCATTTAGTTTTCATTTTTTTTTCGTGTTATCTCCCCTGCCTTCCACTTATACCTTACTCTCTCTTTTTAACCCTTGGCCGCATACCTCTCCGACTCTCGTGCAGGTCCTGCTCCGTTCCTCAGGATCGTTTCATCGACTCTCCATATGGAGCGACCACTCCCCGTCATCACCATCACCACTGCCGCCGTCTCCGCCTGGAGAGGTCTAGACATCCCGGCTGCGTGCGCCTGCACTCCGCACTGTTTTCAACGTACCTTCTTTTCCTTCATCCTTATTTTTCTTCTGCTACTGTTGACTATGTTGCTCATCCTATTGCTCCTACTGCTGGTCCTCCAACTACTTACTCCTCTGCTGCTACCATTACTGATTCCCATCCTCGTCTACATCCTCATCCCCATCTTCATCCTAATTTTCATCTTCACTTGTATCTTCAAATTCATCTTCTTCTTCATCTTCATCTTCATCTTCATCTTCATCTTCATCTTCATCTTCATCTTCATCTTCATCTTCATCTTCATCTTCATCTTCATCTTCATCTTCATCTTCATCTTCATCTTCATCCTCATCCTTATCCTTATCCTTATCCTTATCCTCATTCTCATCCTCATCCTTCTCCTCATCCTCATCCTCATTCTCATCCTCATTCTCATCCTCATTCTCATCCTCATCCTCATTCTCATCCTCATTCTCATCCTCATTCTCATCCTCATTCTCATCCTCATTCTCATCCTCATTCTCATCTTCATCCACATCCTCATTCTCATCCTCATTCTTTGTTCTCCTTCTTCCTGGTTCTTCCTCCTACTTTGGCCTTCTCACTCCTGCATCCAAATGGCAAGCCATATGAATATTCGACCCTTTCGTTAGTGACACGTTTTCTACCTCAATTTCCTCTTCTATTTCCTTCTCTTATCTCTACTTTGCCTTCCCTCTGCCACGACTTGGTTTCTATTCCTCCATTCTCCTCCTCCTTCTTCTGATGGTGTTCCTTGTCCACGACAAAGCTGTTTTTCGTGTTGCTTTTCCCAACTTCATGCGTCTCAACTTTTCGTCTGCCCTTACTCCCTTCTTCCTCTCTCCCTCCCTCGTTTCCTTTTTTTTTTTTTTTTTTCTCCGTCTTGATGTTATTTCCCGCTGACTTTTCTTGCAGCCCACTCATTTTGCTCTTACCCCTTCAATATGGCAGCATGATTTATTCATTCTGTTATGGTAAAAATGTGACGATTTTACACAGATGGGGAGTTCCGTAGGCGAACGTTTCTTAGCTGAAAAATACGTCTGGCGTGAAAAGACGAAGGAAAAAAGTTGGATATTTTCTATGCCAAAGCGAGTTACAACGTTACTGCTACGAATTATGGTAGTCTTGTGTATTCTTTTACCTACTACCAGGCAATTTTCTTCATATGATGAAACTCTCCTTTTCTATCCAAAGTGAGAAACATATTTCCATTAAACAGTTTGGGAGTTAGTATCGTCCTATATTCTTATTCCGATCGCCACTAAGCAGTTTTACCCTAACTAGGGAATACCTCAATTTACTCCTTTGACATCCTAACCATCCCTTTCGAGTACCCATGTTTTACCTGCCTTCAATGAAATGATTCCCCTTCTTTCCCTCACATTTGATTCACTTCATCCTCACTTCTTGGCGCGTCTTACGCCGTCCCCTTCCTTCGTACATTTCCAAACCTTCTCTTTCATTCTCCCTACTTTGTTCCTATCTCTGTTACACTCCTATATCTTCCTGCATTCTTCCTGTTTCCTGCCGTATCCTGGCACCTCTTACACTCATGAATATCTTTTGCCTTGGCTTCCCCTTCTGTTACCT
>NC_134784.1:45043758-45051258 GCF_046742065.1 Oratosquilla oratoria | reverse complement strand
TAATCTAACTCCTGAAGAATCAAAATTGACTGCTAACTCTCGTCATTACTTACGTTTCACCGAGTCCCCGAGCTCAACTCATGGAGAATAGTAAAGCTGGAATGAAGCCTTGATAGGCTTTCGCCGTTGTAAATACCCGAAGAGAATCGCTAGTGACAGAGACGTCATACAAATAACCTTTCCGGCCGTCGCCGGAATCGAACCGAGAATCAAACCGAGACCCAGCTTGATGCCAAGCCATCACCTCACCAACCGTGTCGGTTTTATCATTTTCCACGAGTTGAGCTTAGGAGCCCCGTCAGGCTAACCTCATTTTTCCCATCCCAGGAATCTTCTTTGACCAAATGTCTCTTAGTCGACTTATAGCTCCTCGAAATGGTCGGGACTCCCATGTCTCTTCGACCGTTTGCTGGACTACCAGAACAACCATCCGGTGTACCACAAAATGAGTGTGGTGAAGACACTGTGGAGCAGGACGGAAAGAGTCTGTTCAACGGATTTCTCGTTAAAAGAAGCGCGTCACCACCATCAACAAGGGTGACGATTCCATACGTGAAGAAATTTTCGTGTATATATATATATATATATATATATATATATATATTAACAACCACAATACACTTTAATTCTAAGCCATCAACATCGGGAAACCCAATGGAGGCTACATGCAGAAATTGAAATGCGGTACTGCCAAGGACTCGAACCTAGCAATCACATGACAAATGCCGTAGTAACTTACCAACTACGCTATCAAGAGATATATAAGTTGAACGCAACTTTTCTTATATATTTGTATGCTCGAGTTACATACATACATGACATTTTTGCGTTCAACCCATCTCCACTATGATAGTACAATTGGAAGTATACAAACGCGGGAAAGTATTTGTACAACACTGAATGGGTCCCAGTGATTAGAGATACACTCTAACAACCACAATGCACTTTAATTCTAAGCCATCAACATCAGGAGACCCAACTTTTCTTATATATTTGTATGCTCGAGTTACATACACATACATGAAATTTTGCGTTTAACCCATCTCCATCATGTGATTGCTGGGCTCGAGTTCTTGGCAGTGCCGCATTTCATCCTTGTGGATGAAATGCATAGTGAATTTTACGCGTTTTCCGTAATCTTCTGTAGTGTATAGGGTAGAGAGTTTCTCCAGTATGTCGTAAGGCATACGGAGGGGCTGTCCGAAGATAGATAAGTGAGGGGATTTCTTTGTTGCTGAGTTGTTAGAACCATTAATGCTGGCCTGTACTTGTGGAGGCCAGTACTCCCATGTGTTGCAAAGACACATGGGAGGACTTCGAGGATTTTTCTGTTTGTTCTCTCTACACGTCCATTTCCTCATGGGTGATATGCTGTAGCATATATTTTGTTGATGTGGTACAGTTTGGCTATGTTTTGGAGGACCTTATTTGAAACTCTGTGCCATTGTCTGAGAGCATCTGACGAGGTATATTATACCTACAGAATATATTGTCTACTAAGGCTTGGGCTACTGTTTCTGCCAATTCATCTGGTAGGGGTGTGGTGCCGTCGATTGATTTAGTGTTTAACCAAGAGCACCTCCAATGGGAGTGATCAGAGATACCCACATAAGAACGATTTGGGAAATAAAAAAAATCAAGGTATACGCTGCCACCACCCAATCGTCTATATGGATATATCTGACCATAAATGGAAACTGCTCCTTGTTATTCACGTCTGACTCCGTCCCCTTTCCTCAGGTCGTTCGGGGTTGGTTCTGGGTAGCGAAAAGGCCTATGCCCAAGTGGGGGTAGTAAAAGAAAATAAGCGAAGGTCTGCTATGTGTTAATTATTACACTGAAGCAAAAATATAGTAAGGAAATACAAAAGTATATTTGTGGTTTTCTCCAACTAATCTATTGATCCTTACAATATGAAAAATATATGGGTATGCGAGACATTTAATAACACAGTTTTTTCTTTCTTATGGGCATCATAAGTAAGGTCACAGGCACGTGGAAAAACGTAGTTATTTACGCTCCAACCTTCCGGTCACTGTATAAGTCTACTTACAATATTGTGTCTACCTTCAAGCACTGTGTCTACCTTCAACCCCGTATTCTTATTAGAGAACGATCACAGACAGAATTGTACTCTAAGTATTACACTCTCATAGCTAATGTATATACGCAAAGTGTTTGTGAAGTACACTCCCTTAAACCCCTTTTTCCATATCTGTTATCGGAATCATTTTTGGCATCAGATTCAAAACTTAATAATAATAATAACTATCTACCTACTATATCTGCACTATATCATTTAACTCACATATTGACATTTGTTTTCATTAATCTTACAGAACGTGTTCATACCTGTTATCGGAATCATTTTTGGCATCAGATTAAAATTTTAGCTGCGCACAAAAAGAACGAGACGGCTATGTGTTCGTATCTATGGGTAAACTACTAACCTCCCTGTTGTATTATTTCGTAAAACTTCATTTCGCTTCTCAACACAGCCCCTAGCTGCTACAATCTCTCCCTAAACTATTTCTCTAGTGGAATCCTGAACTGAAAGTTGGGAATTTTTCCTATTACTCTTAAAATTAATGGCCTTAGCTTACGCCTCTGTCCGAACGTTTAGTGACGTCACGGGTGGGCGGAGCTACGGTGCCCCCGCTATGTTCGAGAACATTCTAATGTCGCGTCGAAACTCAGTTTAACCAAAATCAGCTGAAATATATTTGTAGCTATCTCCTATTGTATGTTCTTCTTCAATGATTATAGTAAGGCTCTTTGCCAACACATCTTGATAGGCAGACATAGAATAGAATAAATTCATGGTCTATTAAGGCTCTATTTTCTACTTTGCTTCTTGGTTGAGTAAAACCGTCACGACGTCCATAATACCCAGTCTCTCAAATCAACACTCAAATAAATAAATAGATAAATAAAACGAAATTCCAAAAATAATATCCCTTCAAAATTCCTGTCCTTACAGGGGTACCAGTATAATATACTTTGAAAGTAGTTTACCGCGGCCAAAACATATTGGGAACCTTGGCGGCTTGGAGGTAACTTCAACAGAGCGATACCCATAGTATCCCAAGGTTCTGAAGGGATGGGTACCTCGCCAATGTGGAGTGGTTTACGGTCAGCTCCGCAAAGTTGGTTATAGGTAGTGCAATGTTCTCTGTGTCGAATGATGTTGGTGCACATCTTAAGCCAGAAATATGCCCGTCTGGTATTTGCTAAACATTTGTCTCTACCAGGGTATTTGCGATGGGGCTACCACGGACCATTGAAAGGACTCTAGGTATCAGGGAGTTCGGGGATCACTGTTTGGTATATGGCAATAGTGCCTCTTCTAAAAATTTCATGTTTCAGGTGTAATTCCTGAAGGGGAATAGGGGTTTTTCCTTGTAGTGTGACTCCCGTTTCTAGGTGGAGAATTACCTGTGACCAACTTGGGTCATCTCTCTGTTCTTTTCGAAGTTCCTGAGGGGAAATACAGTGGGTGGTTGGTTCTATTGCAATCAGAGGGTTTCTACTAAGTGCGTCTGCTACAACATTGGCTTTACCTTTTATGTAGGTAATCTCTGGGTTGAACTCTAAGATGGTTGTGTGCCACCTTGCTATCTTACCTTGTAAAGTTTTTCCTTTGAAAAACTCTGTCAGAGGTTGATGGTCTGTCATGACTGTGATTTTGTGTCCTAGGAGTTCTCTAAAATGTTTCAGAGCCCAGACTACAGCTAGAGCTTCCCAGTTTGTGGTGGAGTAGTTACGCTCTGCTGGGTTCAATACGCGGCTTGCGCAAGCGATCGATTTATGTTTCTTGTTTGAATCTTTTTGTTGTAGGACTGATCCTATTCCGTGAACAAAAATAATTCCTTTGTGAAATCAGGAAATGCTAGGATAGGTGCCCTGCAAGTGCTGTTTTCATTCTCTGGAAACATTCTTGTTCCTTGGAGTCAAATTTGAAGTGAACATTCTTTCATGTGAGTTTATTAAGTGGGGTAGCTAATTCCGCAAAATTTCTTACGAAATGTCTGTAATATGCTACTGTACCAGCAAAAGAACGGAGTTGATCCTCAATCTTTGGGATGGGGAATTCAGCAATGGTGCTGATCTTATCTGAGTTTGTACGCATTCCTTCTTTATTCACTGTATGGCCAAGGAAAGCAATTTCTTTTTTTAGACATTGGCATTTGTTAAATTGAATCTTCAGGTCAGCATTATTGATAGTGCGTAAGACGTACCGAAGGTTGTCAAAGTGATCCTCCAGAGTAGGGGAAAATATTATTAGATCATCTAGGTAAACGAAAAGGGATTTGCCTAATTTGTCTTTAAAAATGCCATTCATGAGTCTTTTTAATGTACTAGGTGCATAGCCCAAATGACCATCGATTGAATTTGAAATGACCATTGTCAGTGCTAAATACTGTTATTTGTTTAGACTCTTCCGTAAGTTCAATCTGCCAAAAGGCAGATTTGAGGTCTAAGGTTGAGAATACTGTATTCTCTTTTCATAGGGACCGGAGTACGTCTGGCATAACGGGCATTGGCATCTGGTCAGGGGTGGTATGTGTGTTGACCTTACAGAAATCTATTACGGGTCTGAAGGACCCGTCTCTTTTTGGAACTAAGAAAAGTGAGGAGTACCAAGGGGAATGAGAGTGTCTAATGACACTTTGGCCTAGCATGTCATCTATATGGTTTGAGATGAGAGGCTTCCTGCTCTGTGGAATCCTATAGGCTGGGGTATAGGTAGGGGTGCTGGGGGGTATGTGTATATGGTGTTTAACTGATGAGTTCTTTCCCAAAGGCTTACCATCTAAAGCAATTGCCTTGCAATGGGACTGTAGAAGATTCTAACCTTGTTTTTGGTTTCTTGGAAGTCTACGACCGAGATATCTTCAAGAGAGACGGAAGGGAGGATTTTCATAGTAATGATGATGTTGATAGGTGTGGTATGTGCTTCCTTAATGTGGTTTATGTATAGTTCAGCCATATCTATCTATGTGTATTTCTTCAGTTTAACTGGGGTATATTAGACGTTCTCTAGTAAGATTAGTGCTAGTTTTCTTTCCCTAACTTTATCCCATGCAACAGCCATATGATTCTTTTTTCTCCTACACGTGTCTGGAGAAATTAGAATGTCTGGAAGTTCACCAGGTATGGTTATGGTGATGACTCTATTCTCACCGGGTAAGGTCATCATTTTGATGTTGGTGAGAATCCTTGTGTTGAGGAAGAGGTGGAGGGGGTGGAGTGGTGTTGTCTAATTTGGCTCTCCTGTGTGGGTGAGGAACGGTGTCGTAATGTAGGAGGTATCGCCTGATGTTGACTCAGGGATTTGTGACAGCATCCTGTTCACTGTTGATGTCAGCAGATACTGAGGTGGGCAAACTTGGTTGCAAACAAAATGATGTGAAACTCGGGTCGGGTGATGAGGAGGATGGGGGGTGCGTACTGAGTGCCTAAAAGCGTCACATTAGGTGATGAGGGAATCTGAATGTTACCTAACTAGAGAATAGTAGGGTTTGTGTCTATTGTAATATTGTGATTGTCTAGGAATTCTAGTCCTAAAATTCCATCATATTCATGGGTCCAGTCTTTGACTACATAGAAAGTAGTGGGTGGGAATGAGTTGTTTACTATGGTTATAGGTAATTTAATAATTGAAGTGAAGTCTGGGTGAATACCATCTAGCATGATCCCTCTAGGGTGTGGTATGTCAGTAGGGTATTCGTCACCTAATTGTGCACATATGGACTGTGAAAGTATGTTTTATTTTTGTTCCTGTGTCTATTAGGAATGTGCATAGGATGTTCCCTACTGTACCCATGAAGCATAGTGCTTCTGTTTCACCTATGGGTGACGTTATGGGGTCCTGCCATGGGAGGCTGTTTTGTATTCCCCCGACTGCCTATTTTGTGTGTGTGAGTTGCGTTTGGGGGTCATTATTTAGTTGCTGGTTTCTACTGTAAGTTGAGGAGCGTCTCTGTTGTTGGTTGAAGGGTTGTGGTTGTGGGGTGGGAGATAGTAATTGTGTCCTTGCTGTGGGTGTTATATGAGGGGGGTAATGAACACGGCACTTGGATCTGGGATTGGTTTGATGGTTTTGTTGGTTGCAGTTTCTATCTGAATGGTTATAGGAGTTATGTAAGGAACAGTATGTATGACCGTGGTTGCCTGATAACCTCTGGAGTCTTGTCTGGTTACTGCCTATGTTAGTTGAGTGGTTGCAGGAACTGTCGGTTGTATTGTATGTTGTATGTGGGTGGGGGTCTTGATTGATTGTTAGGCTCTGCAGTCTGCATCTGAGTGTAAAGTTGTCTGCAGTCCTGAGTATTGTGGGAATTAGATTTGTGAAAATCACACCAGGTAGTGCCAAGGATATTGTTTAATGGTGGTTTTGTGTTACGGGGTATTGAATGAGTTGGTGTGGTGTTTATGGAAGATATTGCATATGTCCTGGCTGGTTGGGCTATGCTGATTCCATCTATCCCGCATTTGTCTGTTATGTCGAGAATTTATTTAGATGGGGAAGTGTCATTTATGTCAATATCAAATATTTGGGCCTCTCTCTAACACCTTTTGGGCAATGCCATGAAAAACATGGCAAACGCAAGGAAATTTGATACATCTTCTCCCTTGACAAGGTTTACACCTTAACTATTAGTTGTGATCCATGGTGAGGGACAGTTAAGAGAACATCTGATTATTTTAGAGATTTCTGATACTTGTGCCACGATGGAGTGGAATGAGGAAGAGTAGGGAGTTACTTATGAACTCGAGAAATTGAATAGAAAATGGAAATTATTCTTAGCTTTATCGCTGAATTTTCCTAAGTTTTGAGCAATAATCCGCGTTCGGAATGTGTTGTCCTCAGGCCTGTTAAGTTTCATAAGTGACTGATCTGTGGACGCAAGCAGATTTCGGGCTACCGACTGTGATCAGGTATTGTGTGAACTGATGATAATAGTGGAAATTTGTAAAATTGGTGATGGTGAAAATGTTATATTTTAGAATTTTTTAAATAAGTAAAATAATTACAAATTATGTTATAAATGTGTTATGACAATGACTACAAAACAAAAATTTATACTTTACAACTTTCAAAATTAGTGAAATAAAGACATAATGCTGGAAATTTGCCTGATCTTTATACTTCTTGGTGTATAAATCTTTGGAGAGGAAAGTTGGCTGGATGATGTGGTAGTTGATTTTAGTGGGTTGTTTCTAAAAATTTAAATATTTATATTGTTAGAACATGAAAGATGTTTTCACTAGAAAGGTGGTTTGAAATGTATTTATATCTTATTCAAATAAAATGGATTTAAGATGGGGTGAATTTTCATGAACCAATTTAAAATTTAAGCTAATTTTAAAGAAAGCCTGTGGAGCGGGAGTTTCGTCCCGGCTTGGATTGGAGTGTAAGAGTGGAGTGGGTGGGTCGGAGCACTCGTCAGGCTGAGGGGTCGTGGAGAGGTTGATGGTTTATGAGGTTATATCAGC
>NC_134784.1:45033758-45036258 GCF_046742065.1 Oratosquilla oratoria | reverse complement strand
CACCCAGCAATGCCATCCGTAGAACTAAGGTCACTCGACACCACCGCCCCATGCCTGACTCTGCCATGAGGGAGTTTGGGAGGTGGATAGTGGAGTATCCCTGGACGGAGGTTCTGGAAGCCGAGGACATGGACACCAAGTGGAGAAACTACTCAACAACCACTACTGAAGCTTTCCACTTTTTTTCCCGGTCAAGGACTTCTCCGTGAACCGATCAGACGCCCCATGGATGACGCCCCGTATTAAGCGTCTCATTAAACAACGCAACAGGGCATATTACACTGATCGACCCCTCTTCAGGTCCCTCAGAAATAAAGTCATCAAGGAGATAAGTATTGCAAAGTCTTCGTACTACCCTAATAAAGTAGAACACCTCAAACAACAAAATAACAGTCAGTGGTTTAGTAAGATCAAAGCTCTCTGCGGGCTACAAAATAATCAAGCCTCTCACCTGCCCTGCGCCTCACACTTACCACCTGACTTAGCTGCTCAAGAGATTAATACTCACTTTGCCTCTAACTTCTCCGGCCTACCTGCCTACCTCCCCTCTCCCTCACCCCCTGTCCCTGTCCAGAAAGCTGACGTTGCCACTAAACTAAGTAAATTAAAGTATAACAGATCTACAACACCTTCTGATCTACCTATCAAAATCTACAAAGAATTTGCCCCAGAACTTGCCCTCCCACTTTCCTCCATAATTAATGCTTCACTGAGTCAAAACTCCTGCCCCAGTGACTGGAAAATTTCATATATCACTCCCATCCCCAAATGTCCGAACCCACAGTCACTAAGCGACCTTAGACCTATTGCCATCACCCCAATCCCAAGCCTTATCTGTGAGGGTTTTGTTTTTGACTCAGTTCCACAATTCACTATCTTGTTAATCTTCTGGACTTCTTGCACAGCCACTTAGACAAGCGCAATACTTCTCTAGCCTTGACCTTTATTGACTTCAAGAAAGCGTTTGACCTTGTTGACCATAACATTATCATCTCCAAAGCCATACAACTGGGGATCCAACCACACTTGGTAGCATGGCTAGCCGACTTCCTGACCGGACGTCAACAGGCAGTGAGGTACCAGGGAACAACATCCTCCCTCCTCCCCCTGACCTGTGGGGTCCCTCAAGGGACCAAGATGGGACCACTGTGCTTCCTCATCCTCATAAATGACGCATTAATGGACACCCAACATAGATGGAAATACGTCGATGACTGCACAGTTGGCATTCCCATCAACACCAGGCAGCCTGACTTTTCTTCACTACAAAACATCCTAGACAACCTCAAAACGTGGACTGAGAGCAGCAATGTGACAGTTAACCACAGCAAGACCGTGGTCATGCATGTTTGTACATCCAAACAGGCGGTGGCACCACCTCAACTGTCATTAGGAACCCATTCCCTTCAGGTGGTCCAGTCCGCCAAGCTACTAGGCATCACAATAGACGATCACCTTAACTGGAACCAGCACATCAACAACATCATCAGGACAGCCTCTTACAAACTCTTCATGCTGCGCAGATTGAAGTCCCTTGGTACCCCATCACCAGATCTAAAGGGAGTCTACACCACCTTCGTACTCCCCACCCTCATGTACGCTTCCCCAGCCTGGTCATCATCACTCAACATCACACAGAGGAGCAAATTAGAGAAAGTACAAAGAATAGCGTGCAGAATTATCTTGGGTAGTCAGTATGAGGGATACGAACACGCCCTCACCACCCTCAGCTTGCCAAGATTGTCCGACAAACACAGTGAGGCAGTGAATAAGTTTGGACAGGACCTAATGCTACACCCACGTCACCGTCACTTCCTCCCACCTAACACCACAACCACCCGCCATGCAACTCGGCATTCTAACAAAATCAAGCCCATCAGAGCGCCGAGGACTGACCGATACAAGAACAGTGCCATTCCATCCATTGTCCGCACAATAAACTCATTATAAATTTTAGACTAAGCATATCACTCTTATAATTACTATATTACTCATAAAAGTGCTCAATTGTATTATTGTCAGTGTATCACTGCTATCTCAATAAACCTATTATTATTATTATTATTATTATTACACACACACACACACACACACACACACACACACACACACACACACACACATATATATATATATATATATATATATATATATATATATGTATGTATATATATATATATATGTATATATATATATATATATTATGTATGTATACATAAATATATGTGTAAGTAAGCCACTCAGTCGAGGGTTCGAATCCCAGTAGGAGAGATTAAGCATACACACACACACACACACACACACACATATATATACATATATATATATATATATATATATATATATATATAAATATATACATATATATATATATATATATATATATACATATGAGGTAGAATGGGTGGGGGGATCGGGGGTGAGGTAGTATGTGTGAGCAAAATTTGACGCAGCCCGAAGGGATTTCTCCCCGTTTTCTCCTTTTATGCATGGGGGGACG
>NC_134784.1:45011258-45023758 GCF_046742065.1 Oratosquilla oratoria | reverse complement strand
TGGACACTGCACTAAAAAGGAAAACCGGTCTGTAATTTGTTGGGTCTTCCTTGTTTCTCCCTATATATATTGGTACGATATTGTGTATTTTTCTAGTCTTCCGGTATTTTTCCTTCTTTGAGTGAGTATTTGTGACTTTATATACTTTGTCTATTAGTTGATCTATACATTCTTTTAGTATCCAGTTTACAATTCCATCCGGGCCGTGCGATTTCCTGACATTAAGTTTTATTATTTGGTCCACTATTTCTTTTCATATTACAATTATTTCTGTCATGGGTGGAGATCTCACTTCACTTTTTCATCCCTATGCTGTATATTTTCTCTAGTGAACACAGATTTGAAGTGTTTGTTCATGACTTCAGCCATTTATATATCTTTTGTGTATTATATATTCCCTTGAAGTAATTTTACTATTTCCTGTTTGTTTTTTATTTTACTGTTTACATATCTATAGAATTATTTTAGTGAATCCTTGCATTTTTCTATTATATCTTTTTCATAGTTTCTTTTTCCTTAGGCTGATATTTATTTGCCACTTTCCAGTTTTTGTTTTTGTTTTTGTTTTTTTGTCTTTTCTCCATCTTTTCCAAGCTTTATCTCTTTCACCTCACTGCACCATCTGTTACGCCAGCACTTGATATACACCTTTTCCTGTCTTTGTCTTGGAACGTATTTATTCATTCCTTCGTTGCACATTTCTTTCGAAGTCATTCATTTCTCTTCCACTTGTGTCTCTTTATTGTAGAATTTTTCCCAATTTGTTTTTTGAAGGAAGTTTCTATTTTCTTAAGTCTGTTTTATTATACATCAGTCATTCTTTTCTGTTTTTCTCATTTCCTATCACATGTATTTCCTCTTTTAGTTCAAACTGAAGTAGTATGTGGTCACTCTTCCCAAATGGTGTCTTGTTTTCAATTTTATCCGCAATTTCAGGCCCTGATGTAAATATTAGATCTATTCTGAACGGTTCTTTATTATTTATATATCTGGTATTTTCTTTTACCCATTGTGTCATTGTATATTCTATAGCCATGCCAAGTAATATATTTCCACAAAGATCCTCCCCACCTTTCACTATCATCTCCTCCCAACATTTTTCTTTGCAGTTAAAACTTCCATAAGCACTACGTTTCCTCCGTCCTTCAGCATCTCATTTAATGAATACATTGTATCTTCTAACATTTTAAAATAATTGCTCTCTTTCCAAGAAATAAATTTTGGGGGCACATAAGTCCCCACAAACTTTCTACTTTTCATATTAGTACTTTCAACTTTTATCATGAACATTTCCACACTGTTTTTCTCCCTTTGTAACCTTCATCACATTTAGTCAAAAAATGACTCCACCATCATGTTTTTCTCTCTATTTTTCATTCACTGATTATATAATCCTTGTCCAACAATATTTGGCGGTAGTGGACCCTTGAATTCAATCTCTACAATTCCCATTATATCTGGTTTTTCTTCTGACATATAACCATTTAGTTAATTTAATCCTGATATCAAACCGTCTATGTTAGTATAAATCACTTTCATTTTTTCTTCACTATCTCGTTCTCTATTCCTTTCATTTTTTAATATACCATTTTCTTAGCCTCCTTTTCGATCTCCATTCTTTCCTCGTTTTTTTTTTTTTTTAACTTCACTTCTTAGTGTCTTCTCTTTCTATCTCTATCTCTCTCTGTCTGTCGTCGCTCATTTCTTTTTCTATCCATAAACTTTTATAGTTTTCACTATTTGCTAACCTTCCTTCATTTGCTAATACTTTTTCTGCTACCATTCGTGACCTTAATTTCATCTTTAGAGGTTGATTTTTTCTTTAGAGTATTGCCCCATTCTATACACTTCTACAGGTATTTCCTTTTCTATTTCTTGCTCTTCGTCTTGTACTGCTTTCAATTTTTTCTTGCTATTTCCTTCTCTTCTTTTTCTCTCAAGGACTTAACTAGGTGTGTGTGTGTGTATGTGTGTGTGTGTGTGTGTGTGTGTGTGTGTGTGTGTGTGTGTGTGTGTGTGTGTGTGTGTGTGTGTGTGTGTGTGTGTGTGTGTGTGTGTGTGTGTGTGTGTGTGTGTGTGTATATATATATATATATATGTGTGTGTGTGTGTGTGTGTGTGTGTGTGTGTGTGTGTGTGTGTGTGTGTGTGTGTGTGTGTGTGTGTGTGTGTGTGTGTGTGTGTGTTTGTGTGTGTGTGTGTGTTTGTGTGTGTGTGTGTGTGTGTGCGTCTGTGTATGTGTGTGTGTGTGTGTGTGCGTCTGTGTATGTGTCTCTCTTTTCACAAGGATACTGTTTTTTTGTTTTCTCTCTCTCTCATCTTTCCCCCACCCAAATTATTTGGGTTCTGATTTGATTCCTTCGCCTAGGCTCTGTTCTGCCTTGATCTTTCGTAGAGGAAAAATACAGAATGGTAACTACCTAATCCTTTTATACCACCCCACTTAGTTATCTTTTATGACACGGATGAGAAGACGGTAGCGGTTTTTTTTTTTTTTTTCTACGAAGGGAGATCAACAAGAGGCATAGTAATAGAAGTGGTTAAGGACAGATTAAAGGAAACAGCATAAAGTAATAACAATAGCATAAAAACATCATCACTCCTCTATGAATAGAGATTTTAATTTCTAACATAGATAAATAGTGTGTGATTCTGATCCGTAGAGGTTCTTCAAAACATTCTTTAAAGTATTGACTGCATTTTATCATGAAGTCATCTGTCCAGTACGGTAATAATGATAAATTTCAATATGCAGTGACGTGCAGCTGTCCTATCACTGTAAATAAGTCTCAGAGTCTTACAGATTCGACCATGATTTCAACAAATTCTCTCCAGTCCAGCAGCTGCAGGAATAAATGACCTAAACCTACTGGTTGCAGATGAGTTTACTTGAGGTAAAAACTCTTCTCTACCAAAATTGAACGAAATAGCAAATGCCACACAGTTAAAAGTTAAAAGGATATTCCTCTGGGTATCTTTAACAATACTGAAATGAAATAATACTCTCAGGGTTTAGAGAATACGTAGATTTAAGCAAAAGCAGGAAAAAATGAACATTGCTGAATACAGGTTGCAGTACCGCTTATTTAAAAGTATAAGAAGAAACAAGTAAATGGAGATATAATAAGAAGAATTAAACAAGAGAAAAACGTAAAAGGACAATGAAACAATAGGTATGGAAGGAAAAAGAGAGAGAAATAGAGAAGGTACAAGCAAATGTATGCGATGAGGCAAGCATGGCCATCATGTCAGAGTGATGTAAGATCATGCGAACCTTTGTCTGAGGCCAGGTAGGACCTGACTGGCAAAGAGCAAACCCTGCATCTCGAAAAATGGGTCTGCCCAGATCCACTGCAAAGAGAGAAACAAATTCTTTCGAATGGAACAATATTTTCCAAATACAGCAAAACGCTCTACGAAAACGCTCAAGCAACATAACACCAGAGTAAATATGCATTCTTCCCTGTGCTTCATACTAAATTTTATGACCACGAAACTGATTCAGTTTAACCACAAAAATCTATGTATAAAAATTCTGTGATGTTCGGTACTCCGTCCGTCAAACCCTCATATAGCGTGACAGAGACGGTACGACCGGTGCTGTGTTTTTCTGTTTGTGTGTGTATATACATGTATGTACACGAGTTCGTTTGATTGTGTATGATTTGGTCTGCAAATAATAAGCATACAATGGCTCTACATCTGTGTGTGTGTGTGTGTGCGTGTGTGTGTGTGTGTGTGTGTGTGTGTGTGTGTGTGTGTGTGTGTGTGTGTGTGTGTGTGTGTGTGTGTGTGTGTGTGTGTGTGTGTGTGTGTGTGTGTGTGTGTGTGTGTGTGTGTGTGTGTGTGTGTGTTCTAGTAAAAAAAATTATGTCAATATTGGCTAGCTACATTCTATGACGAATTCTAGTTATTTAGAAATATAGTATTTCAATTAAGAGTCAGCTTTACAAAAAGTACATTTCTTGCGAAAAAAAAGTAGGTTTAGATAAAAAAAAATTATTTATTTATTTATTTATTTATTTATTTTATTTATATTTATTTATTTATTTATTCATTTTTTGTTATTTGAGACACGAGTATCCTTGCTGGTTCTCGAGTAAATTTCTAAAGATCTAGACTATGATATAGTTCTCTACATTTTATGCACTTTTTCTATCGAGTTATTTTTGCTGTGACAAAATTCTTCATGGCATTATATACCTTAAATACTACTTGGTTTAGTGACATTTACAAGTCGAAATAATATTTTCTGTGGCAATAAATAGTCTCACAACAGCTGATGCTCGTATATTAGATAGACTGTATAGTATCCAACACTAATACCACAAAATTAATTATATAATAGGTAAATCGTTAATTACCATTGTCACCGTATTACCAGACATTATCAAAATCCTCACCTCCACTACTATCAACACTTTTGATGCATAACCTTTTCTTTTTAAATAACCTGATTTAAATAATGTCTTTAGTATGATTTATCTTTGGCGCAGGTTTAATATAGTATATGAATATTTTTGCTTATCATAACATTATGTGGATTTTATTCATTACCATTGCTAATCCCATTATCTACGAGTAACGAATACTATGGATTTTTCTTTTTATATATAATAATTTCCAAAAAAAAAATTATTTGTGTTAGGTGTGTAATCAACACCGTTCATTAAAGATTGACATATTTTAAACACAACCACGCAAAATGTAAATAACCCATAATATTCAAGGGTGATGATACAGATGACCATGATTACTATTGATAAGACACACTTCTATGACTGAACTGTCCCTTTCACTTTACCTATGTGGACCATTTCACAGCCCATAAGGTCACTTTGGAGAGCATGTGGGACCTGAGTACATCTAAGTATTTCTTCCAGGGTACTCCATCCTTGTTAAATATAGTTTGAGACCAAAACTTCGTCATTTCGTGTGCGGAGCACAGCACTCTAGCATTTGGAGAAATAGGTATAATGAGCACAATATGGCAAAAAATATAAATATATTTTTTATATAATTTGCAAAAAATATGTAAACAGTAATTCAAAATAAAGGAAGGAATTCAAATGGGTATTAAATGAATCAACAAACGAAAAAATAAATATCCAAACATAATAGACATGTACAAAAAAGGACAAAGTAACTACTGAGACACATGAATATACAAGGATACAAAATGAAAAACACATTCAACAACATAAACACACACACACACACACACACACACACACACACACACACACACACACACACACACACACACAATCACACAATCACACAATCACACAATCACACACACAAACACACACACACACACACACACAATCACACAATCACACAATCACACACACACACACACACACACACACACACACACACACACACACACACACACACACACACAAACACACACAAACACAAACAAACACACACACACACACACACACACACACACACACAATCACACAATCACACAATCACACAATCACACACACACACACACACACACACACACACACACACACACAATCACACAATCACACAATCACACAATCACACACACACACACACACACACACACACACACACACACACACACACACACACACACACACACACACACACACACACACACACACACACACACACACACACACACAAACACACACACAAACACACACACACACACACACACACACAAACAACACACACACACACACACACACACACACACACACACACACACACACACACACACACACACACACACACACACACACACACACACAAACACACACACACACATACACACACACACACATACACACACACACACACACACACACACACACACACACACACACACACACACACACACAACCACACACACACACCACACACACAATCACACAATCACCTAATTAATCAGTCAATCTGCCAGAAAACAATTATTTCACTATAACAAGGAAGGCTATAAATATTACTTCTACTGGTTTTTAAAAGTGTGTTCCCAACGTTTGACATCCGTATTGTATTCAAAGTACCGAATGCCCTCTTCGATCTTCAAATAAACAGAGACAACTATTGTCCTATCTCAAAGCTTTTTATTTTTTTTATTTTTTTTTTTTTTAGTTCTATAGAAAGTCTGGTTTGTTTATTGTCGTGTAAAATGTAGTTTGTTCATCTATGTTGTACCAAAACTTCTCTGCCCTCTAACACTTTTATCTAAGATTCTTTTCCATTAGATTGAATGAATTTTTGAAGTAAAAAAAAAAGCAAATATTTTACTCTGTTTGCAAAGAGTTTAATTGAAACAAAATTTGGATAAAAAAGACCATAGTGATTGGCATTCTCAAAAATGATTAGAAATGTATTTATTTTCTTGAGTTGGGTAATAGTATCAAACCTATACTATATTGCTTAATGTTTGCCTTTTAAGAATTTGACAACGTCGACAGTCTTAAAAACCAATCTCTCTCTCTCTCTCTCTCTCTCTCTCTATATATATATATATATATATATATATATATATGTGTGTGTGTGTGTGTGTGTGTATATATAAATTACTGTTGAGTTAACATTAATACGTCTTAGGTTAATATTATCCGGGTGATGGTAAAATTGGTGTAGAATGTGATGGTTGTATGAATATAGATAATGAGTTCTCGCAATTTTACGTCAACACTGGGTCTCATATAGAGATCTTTAGAATGACCAGGTTTGGATGGAGACTGATAAACATATTAGCTTTGCATACTAGGATAGGTAGTTAATAATGTACTTTATTGTAGAAATGTATGTAGGTGTTATTTGTCATCTTAAAACATGATATGATTTACAGCTTCGTATTGACATCAGTACAACGTAATGATGGTAATACTATTCGTGTATCTACGTTTTGTAGATTCCCTTGGTATAGAGAGTGTGTGTCTATCCAATACCATTTGGTTGGGGGGTCAGTATTGTCAACACTTTAATAATATGTGTTTAGACATCCATTTTGCTATAATTTAGATGGCCATGCTATCCTAAATAAACATATATATAAACAATCATCAAAATAATGCGGTCATGCGTAGATTTTTTATTTTTCTCTTTATCAACATTTGGTATCCTTAGCAGTCAATTGTTGCAAAATGACTATGATTTTAATATAATGTTGAAGATTAAATGCTTAGAATAGAGTTGAATATACTATAGTGAATTACCCTATATCTATTCATCCAAAATGCAGCCAGGTTTACGAAAGGAGTCATGCTACGACAAGTAGTAGTGGCCAAATGGCACCAAGATGTCATTGTAACTGAATGAGTTTCAGGCGTTTGCAACTGTGCATTGCCGTGCTGAAGTAGTACAACTATTACTCAAGAGAAATAATTTGATTGACATAAAAACAACTGGGTTAAGTAAAGCAATCATCTGCCTCTTCAACGTGATATCATAATCTTTAGATTTCGATTACATCCAAGGATAAGCAATTTTCTTAGAGATCAAATGTAGACAAAAAGGGAGATCGAGACTTTCCTTTCTTCAAAATCAGAACCAATACTGAGTAAAATAATCTAATTTGGCAAAAAATAACCTCATAGAAAGTACGTTACTATGTTGAAGAGGTTAACGTTATTGAAGCAAGTTGCAGAATTCGTAAATGTATTATCATCAGAAGCGCCGAATCATATGAATAAAAATCTAATCAGTCCTGATTGGTCATCATTTAGCAATTTCATTGGAAAGCAATTTGTTTCAAGTTAATGCCGACAGTTTAATTGTCTATAAATGTTGGAAGCAGCCGTGGGATCCTAGTTAACACACTATGTCACTCTTTCAAACTTGGTAGAGTTGTGTTATGACATTATAAAGAACGCCATATGATGTCAGTGACTACAAATGCTGGCAACCATCAGAGTTGTTTTATGGCATAATAAAGAATATCTTATGATGTAAAAGTAGGTACAAATATGTAGTTTCAAGCTGAATTTTGTACATCCACAATTCTGATACATTCATTTTATAATTATGATGGCGGTGGTTTTCCAATAAATGTAAAACATGTGTTATTTTATTTATTGTCTATATACCGAGAGCTTTTTCTCCCTTATAAGAGAGGTAGCTAAGTCAGAGGCACGTACCTATTCCCACCCATTTCACTCCACTCCACTACCCTTTTCATCTCTCCCATCTCAGCTCCTCATGGATGACGGGTTATCCCTGCATCCGCCAACTGCCCTGGCAATGCAGCAAGACACTACAACTACAGCAAGGCCGCTTCACTTAATCGGCGACCCCACCCCTCTGCTTCCACTCATGCAGAAAAAGAGAGTACGGGGAGAATTCTCTTTGGGTTGCATCAAAATACCATTCACACATAAGCACCCCCACCCCTCATCCCCCACCCCTCCCTTCCTTGCATAACAGTATCATCCATACACAGTCATTCTCTTGACTTCTCCTTTCCTTGTTCAATAAACATTCCTCTTTTGTTCATCTTTCCATTCACCCCATCCATCCCTCTCATCTTCGATCATCCCCTCAAGTTCACTCTCTCCACCTCCGCCTTCCACATCTATTTACCAATCTTGTATTACTCATCCTTTCCATATGTCCAAACCATCGTAATAATTTTTCATCAGCCCTATCTACCATCTCCTTTTCCACTCCCACTCCCCCTTTCACCTCTTCGTTTCTCACCCTATTCATCTTAGTAAATTCTTAGACATTTCATCTCAAACACATTACAAAGGATTACAAAGGCGGAGCATGCCGACAGGAGACCTTTTGATCCATATCTAGGTCGGATGAAAAAAAAAAAAATCATATTAATAATAAATTAAAACTATAATAATGTAAAAATAACAAATAAAATACATAAAGAAATGCATAGGTATAGTTGAATAACAAACAAAAAGGTAAATAGTAAATGATTATAAATTGACATATAACTAATAATAAATCAGACAGACAAATTATAACAAAACAAAACAAATAATATAACATAAATTATAATCATTACAGCATCTTACTTAGGTATTTATCTAAATGATTCTTAAAGCTTCGAACTGAACTACATTGCACTACCTGTGCAGGAAGTTTATTCCATTCATTAACTACACGGTTGGCAAAGTTGTTTCTACCTACTTCCAAATTGAATCTATTTCCGGACAGTTTGAGACCATTGTTTCTTGTCTGATTCTCATTCAATGTGAAAATTTGGTCACTTTTGATGTTGTCAATTCCCTTTAAAATCTTAAAGACCTGTATCAAGTCACCTCTGAGTCTACGCTTTTTTAGGGAAAACAGATTCATGTGCTTAAGTCGATTTTCGTATGATTTATTTTTGATATTTGGAATCAGTTTTGTGGCTCGCCGTTGTACTTTTTCCAGTCTGTCAATGTCTTTAATGAGATTCGGTGACCATACGGAAACAGCATATTCCAAATGTGGACGAACTAACGATTTATATAGCTTGTTAATGAGTGATGGACTTTTGAAATCAAAAGATCGCGCAATCAATCCCAGAATCTTATTTGCTTTCTCAGAGGCTGAAATACACTGCTTGGATGATTTGAGGTCGTTACTGATAATTACGCCGAGATCTTTTTCACTATCCACTTTTGTTAACGAATTTCCAAATAACTTGTAATCGTACTTACTGTTATTTTTACCTATGTGCATTACCTTGCATTTACTTGTGTTAAATTTCATTAGCCACTTTTCAGACCATTGCTGTAATTGATCTAAATCTTCTTGAATATCTAATTGGTTTGAGTGATCATTTGCCACTCCGCACAGTTTTGTATCATCAGCAAATTTGGAAACAGTAGATTTTAGTCCATGGTCTATATCATTTATATATACTATGAATAGAAGTGGCCCAAGAACGGAACCCTGAGGAACTCCACTTGCAACACTTTTCCATCCAGAAGTTTTTCCATTTAAAACAATTCTCTGTTTTCGACCTTTCAACCAATTACTAGTCCAACCTAATAGGCTACCACTTATTCCATGCAAAGCTAATTTAGTAAGTAGTCTTTCGTGTGGGACGGTATCAAAAGCTTTAGCAAAGTCTAGATATATTAAATCTATATTGTTTCTTTTGTCATAATTAGAGATAACTGTGTTGTAGAATTCGAGTAAGTTAGTCACGCAAGAACGTTTCCGTCTGAAACCATGCTGGCTATCATTTATCAAACGGTTACTTTCTAAATGATATTCGATATCATCTCTGATGATAGTTTCCATTATTTTTCCTACGATCGAAGTCAAACTTATAGGCCTATAGTTATTTGGTTTCTTTTTGTCACCTTTTTTTGAATATGGGAGTAACGTTAGCTAGCTTCCATTCTCTTGCCTATTTCTCATGACACATTTATATTTTTCTTCTAGGTCCCTCTTAAATTCCAAGTCTCTGCTCCATACAATGTCGTCGACACAATCACCCCTTTATACAATCTCTTCTTTGTATCCATTTCCTGTTGCCTATTTCTCATGACACTTTTATCCACATTTATCTTAAATCTTCTTCTATCGCGTATCTTCCCAAGCTCTGTCAACAATTCCTTTAATCCTTCCTCTGATCTTGTCACAATCGTAGTGTCGTGAAAGCCCCTACCATACTCCCCAACATGAAGCCCCTCTCTAGGACTAGTAGCCCTCTCAACCACAACAACACACCTTCCAATCACACCGAGACCCAAGTCCCTCTCCGGCGTTCCGCCAGAGTCATAGAGAGGATACTTGGCCCTCAACGGACATTTGCCTCACAACGACAAAATCCCCCGTCATCCCACATATGTAATGTGACCTCCCCCCGTGTCTTATGTTGTGACCTCACCCAGAGCTTTCTTTCTATGTATATTATGTCTTGTACTCTCTGTTTCTGTTACTTTGAAAATACTAACTGCGTTTAGCTAAACTTCTGTATACTCCTATTCAACAATAGTTCCCAATGTCTACTGGAACTTTATTATTCAGTCTGTCCTGTGAAAACCAGAAATCTACGGTCAGAAGACTTGAAAGTCTACTAAAAAAGCTTTGTAGCGCCGAATGCGCAGTTGTTTTTAACAAAATATGTTTAAAAGATAACCCGCTGCCAAAATTTACCTATATATATATATATATATATATATATATAATATATATACAGTATATATATGTATAATGTATATATATATACATATGTATATATATATATATATATATACATATATATATATATATGCTACCGCGACCCTACAAAACGGAACTTAGTTCCAAAACTGTTATTACGCTCAGGGCACCTGGGTGAATATGGTATTCTCTGTATTGCATCAAATTCTTTATGCAGTACACACACACACACACACACATATATATATATATATATATATATATATATATACATATATATATATATATATATATATATATACATATATATGAGTGTGGGTGTGTTGGTGTACTGCATAAAGAATTTGATGCAATACATATGTATATATATATATACATATATATATATAAATACATATATGTATGTATATAAATATATATATTTTATATATATATATACATATATATATATATATATAGATAGATAGATAGATAGATAGATAGATAGATAGATATGTATGTGTTAAGGAATTGCGGCCTGATTGAAGCATGAGAAAGGGCCTTAACGAAGGTACGGGCGGGGGGAAAAGCCTGATAAATGGTGTTTTCGGAAAGTCTTGATTCATCAGTGTCACGACTGAAAGACTGACCTTTTCCAAATTCTTATCTTAGTTCCTCTCCCTCACAGTCGTCATTTTCTCTTTCATTCTTCTCGAGTGCATTTCACGATTCTCTTTTTCCTACAGCTCCTCTACTCCACCCTATCTATTCCTTCTTTCTGCTTCTTCCCCAACAGTTAATTTACTCTAGAATAGTATTCTTTATGTTGGTTGATATTTGTGTTTCTGTTTAGCTACTGTTCTGCCTCTCGAGTATTTTTATACCCTCTGGTCTTTTCATCTCCAAATTAGCATATTTATCATACGACTGCCTGTCTGTCTGTGTCTGTCTTTACGAGTACTTCAGTTTGTTAACTTGTCACTCCTTTTATCTATTCATTTTCATATCTGCTCATTTAGCTGACTCTCTCTCTCTCTCTCTCTCTCTCTCTCTCTCTCTACCTCTTGTTCATTTGTGATTTTGATTGTGCGTGGGCGCGTGCGTGATTGTGTGTCTGTGTGCGTGTCTTGTGTGTGTGTGTGTGTGTGTGTGTGTGTGTGTGTGTGTGTGTGTGTGTGTGTGTGTGTGTGTGTGTGTGTGTGTGTGTGTGTGTGTGTGTGTGTGTGTGTGTGTGTGTGTGTGTGTGTGTGTGTGTGTGTGTGTGTGTGTGTGTTGTGTATGCGTGTGTGTATGTGTATGTTTGTGTGTTTGAATCCTTATGCATATCAATAAAGATTTTTCCCGTAAAGTGTTTGTAAGTGATCGGCTGACTTTATTACCTTTATAAGTAGCGTGGTTTGATAAGCAGTTTA
>NC_134784.1:45001258-45003758 GCF_046742065.1 Oratosquilla oratoria | reverse complement strand
GGTTTTTTTATCTAGATTCGGGGAAGGTAGATTTTTCATGTGAAAAATTGTTCAAAGTATATCTATCACGTTAGCTAAGTTTTAATATTTCATATTCAAAATTCCAGGAACTTTACAATAATTCTGAAGAAGGTAAATTAAATACAAAACAAAAATAAAGTATTGTATTATTGAATACCAAACCGTGGCAGTTATGTAAAGCTATATCCTTTGGAACATTTATAGTTAAGGAAGTATAAGTACATACTGTATAATAAAATGTTGTACAATTATGTCAGTACAGTAACAAAAAGAGATGTATGTACAAATCTTAATTTTTTTCATCATGTTTTGCAATATAGGACTTCAACACTAACTCTGGTTTCAAATTCTAATCATACAGATGTGTTTGGAGTATTGGAGAATGTAATGTTAACAATATAATACAAATCTTTCACTATAGAAAAATCTAAAGACAAACAGTGTGTCTCTTGTTGGTTCCTGCCTCTACAAAATGGGTGCACAAGGAAATAAAACAAGTTTCAAAGTATCCAACCGTTGGCTGTGACTGAACCATAGTCCAACAGTTGGTAATCAAATTAATGAAATTAGACGTTTGCGCACTGGAAACCAATTCACATTATCAGAAAAACAGTTTTGGTCACCTTGCTACGTTATTTTATTTATATGGGAGCTGTTAAATTATCCATCGGGGTTATTATGGGTTCAAAATTACTTGTAGTCATATTCTGAAGAAAAAAAAAATCGGAAGACATTGTAGCAGTACTTGTATGTGTTCAAGTTATCCAGAACATATCTTTTTCTGCATATGGGGACAGAGAGGGGGCGGTCGCCATTTAAGTGAAGCGGCCTTGTTGTGTATGTGCAGTGTCTTGATACATTGCGTTTGACCCAGGGCAGTTTGCGGATGCAACCATGACCTGCCATCCATGAGGAGCTGAGATGGGAGGGATGGAAAGAGTGGTGGAGGGGAGTGAAATGAGTGGGAATAGGTCCGTGCCTCAGACTTAGCTTACAAGGGGAAAAATCTCTTGACTTTTCATAGCACCATTTGTCATTTACACTCGAGAATATGTGGAGCTAGAACCAATAAGTTTATGTTGTACTGAACCACATCATAAGAATTGAAGGTTTATATGATTTAAAATCAAATGCATTACTTTCAGGTTTGCTGCGAGAAAAACAAATAATGTTTGACTTTACAGTAAATATATAAATACCATGAATATTATGATACAATCAAAATGTGTCAGAAGTTCTCGATAGAGATTAGTAAAATAAGATGGAAACAAATACAGCCCTTCACTTATTCAATGGCAACTTAGTAATGTTAAATTCACAGGACTTAGAAATGTTGGCTTGGTACACAATCACTCATAAGACCAGTCTAATCATATTGTCCTAAATGATATATGACCCAATATTCGACTGTGTTTAACATGCTTGACACTTACATATTCAACTGTGAGTGATATCTGAAACCACAAAAGAATGCAACCTGGTATAATGTGTATTAACTACATTACAATATAATTGAGTAGGTTTGGACTCGTGAGACTATGCCAATTATTAATACGAACGGCTGACGGGGTTTTGTAATTACTAAATAAAATTTCTTACCTCTTTACAGTAGAGGTAATCCTGATTAAGTAATAAAGCATTTGAGGAAGAATGACACTTTGGACAACATCTCCATTGTACATTATCACAAACTGTATTGTGTCGTCCACTATGACGTGTTCTTAATGATGCATTGATTGTGTTTGCTGACTTCACTGCCTCCACAGATATTAGTCAATTAAAGAGGTGTATTGGCCAATATGGCTTTACAACTATCTACTCTAGTAACCAAATGTACATAAAATAGTCAAAGGTTTCCGTCGAACAGGAATCAATCATTCAACCTGAAGTATATTCTTCAGCTTAAAAAATGTAAAATATATCATCGGATAAAACGGTTTGTTTGAGCTTAACGCGAAGGGATTGACTCTAAGTTTGATCAAACCATCTTCCGTTATGCACATCAAAATATGTGATGACAGTCATCATGCTGATGGGCTTTGTGAATATTGGCTTTAAGAGTTATACCCACTCCAATTCATCAATCTGAGGGGCGTCGATGGCCAGCCAAGGCCCTTCATGCTAAACACAGATGAATGTCATATCCTGTTCGCTAAAGGATTGTTGACTCGAAGTGGAGGTGGGTCCGAACTCGGCTCATTGGTAGTTGTGAATGTAGTTGTTACCATGAGGAAAAGGATAAAAGTGATCTTGTTCCTATTTAAAGAACGATTCTTAGGGGCAGTACTAAGTACAAGAAACAAACAGACAAGAATTTGAGTATATAAAGGGAACTTGGAAAAAATAAGTATCGCTCCGGATCATTCATTTGTATGAAAAATATAAGTTTCAATCGGAACTTCCATCGGCCTTATGATGTGAGGTGATATAATAATATAATATAATATAATATAATATAATATAATATGATATAATATAA
>NC_134784.1:44993758-44996258 GCF_046742065.1 Oratosquilla oratoria | reverse complement strand
TATCCCTATAAGGTATTTAAGGTATTCATGCATCCTTAAGGAATTTGTATTCCTTGATATTGTTTATACATGTAGAATTCCTTTTTTTTTCAAAAGCTCGTAAAGCTTTCCTATCTCTAATCAAGAAACATCCTCTTTTAGAAATTATTTACTTTAGCGACCTAAATAATGTAATGATGTTAGCTCTTTCTCTTCGATTTTTCAATGTCGGTAGATACATTCCTTTTAGTCTCTCCTTATAAGATTTATCTGCCTGCCAGGCTAGGATCCAGTTTTCTTGCTGATTATTGTATTCTCTTCTTGCCAATATCTTTCACTCAGTGTGTGGAACATACCGCAGATGCATATTCAAGTCAGAGAAAGAGTTTCCATGCCCGCATAGTTCCAGTGGTATTCATGAATTCCTCTCAGTCTTTCTCTTAAATAAATAAATAAATAAATAAATAAAAAATATATGATAAAATAAAAATCAACCCTAAGAAATTTGCCTTTCCAAAACTGTTTGCGTTTCCTGTATTATTCATTTTACTTATCTAATGCATATTTATTCATCCGCTACCTGAAATCTACTTGTTACACGATCACAACTTCCTATGGAGTTAAGGTGTTTAAAACAGCTAATGATGTATGTCTCTTTGAAAAATAGCAGAACAAATCTCGTAGAAGTGCCATTTCGTACACGAGAGTGTGTGATTGCATTTTTTCTCATTAGACTCTATATTTGTAAGTCAGTTCGTATATTTATCTATACTGAATATGATTGGAAGAGAAGGGTGGATGAAGAAAAAAATAAATGAAAGGAAAATAAAGAGTTGGTTTAGGAGAGAGGGAAATGCTAGAGTTCACTGATGGAAGGTAGGGAGGGGCAAGCGGAAAAAAATACAGAGGGGCCGCCGCGTGCGCTCGAATAAATCTCGGTAACCAATGTTATGTATTCTTTTGACTCCCTTCTTCGCTCCTTCTACATGTACACAGATGTACCAATAGTTGGTCAAGAGTCTCTCGTCATCGTTCCTCGCGTGCAGTCACACAAGTTTCGACTCTGAGCCTATCTTCTGTAATTAGACTATTCCTGATTTAGCTACACTTCATTAGCTTCGCCGTCACTCTAGGTTCCACTTGACGTCATGGGACGTCATTGCACCTCATTGTACGTCATACAACAATACGACTTTGAGTCTTTGCATGAATATTGTTAAAATCACAAGTCTGGTTTTCCTCCCCTCTACAGTATTTCTTTTTCGTATTTTATTCCTCTGTTACTCAGATGTACCCTAATTAGAATCATTAGACGTTGACCAGAACTAAAATACACGTGATGGGGACTAATTAGCCGTGCCATCCGTCTGCTACATGTGAAATACTTGTACACCATTTTTTTTTTTTTTTTTTTTTACAGACACAACTTTATTTTCTATTTCAGCATTTAATATTATAACTACTTATCTTTCGTTCTCCCTTAAGATATATACTCTTCAACTTTCTATATTTGTTAGAATGTAGTTTTAAAATCACATTTCAGTATTTGAGGTTACAGTTACCTATTTTTGAGCTTGTATTTTCTTCCTTTAACATTCTATTAATGTTTTGTTTCAAGTCTGTTCAATAAGTTCTTTTAAGTTGCTTCTACGGACGTCGCCAACAGTGAACAAGTCTAACAAAATGAGTCATCGAGTTCCGATTCTTCCTGAGATTATTCGTGTTTGTTTCATGTTTGTAACGTGTGGACACATCTTTCTACGCGACAGCCACGGCATTATATTTCCTCCATTGTTGATTTCCTTTCTTGTAGTATTTGTGGATTCCCTTGTCAATTTCTCGTGTCTGCTTCCACGGTGTTGACTTGGCCGTCAATGTGTTTTGTTTTGTTTTTTCTTACCTTTGTCTCCTGTTGTGTTTGTCATTACTTGTTAATATACCAGTGCGCGGTGTTTCAGAACTCATTCCTGCGAAGGTCGTATGCACCTATGCTCCTCTGATACATTTTTGATGGCGGATAAACCTTCTCTTTGATAATATATTGTCCACCTCCTGTTCTTGCCCGTATTCCTCTCATTACCTTCCCCTCTTCCCACTACAAACACCTTATCTCACCTACCGCTTCCTCTCATCAAGCAGTTTTCTGAGGCTATATTCCTTTTTTTCCTCGAATGGTGTAGCTTTCAGAGTAATCCCCTTCATTGTATTTGAAGTATTATTTTTTGTGTGTGTATTATTGTTTGATTTCCCTTGTTCTTTCTCTGACGCTGATAATAGAATATTTGTCTGGGGGTTGTTGTGCTAGTGTTTTGCTCTTTTGTCCTTTTTCCTAAATTTCACGGAGGTGGCTAGATTCTACCTACTTCGTCTTCAGGGATTACACCTGTCACCAACGCAAGGGCACACCAATGGGTTTGCTTATTTCAGTTGTGGTGGCTGAAATAGTGATGTGACGTCTAGAGGCTCAACTTCTAAGTGCTGTACCTTCTCTCAAATTGTGGACCAGGTACGTGGATGATGT
>NC_134784.1:44986258-44988758 GCF_046742065.1 Oratosquilla oratoria | reverse complement strand
ATCATTTCTCTCTTTCTTTCCGCGATTATAAATATTTATTGCTTTTCTTTTTGTTCTCCTCAACATTCTCTCTGGATATCCAAGTTTGTCAAAGGTTTTCATAATATATTCAAATTCGTCTTCTAGGTATTCATTGCTACAGATTCGTAGTGCCCTGAGAAAAAACCCTATTACTATACCACTCTTTGTCCTATCATCATGTACGGAGAAGTAATGTACTAAATCCTCTTTGTTTGTTTCCTTTCTGTATACTGAGAAAGCCACAGTTTTTTCTACTCGTCGTATTAACGTATCTAGGAAGGGCAATTGTCCGTTTTGTTCCTCTTCTACGGTGAACTGAATGTCGCTGTTGACTGCGTTAAGCATTCTCACTTTATTATTTACATTGGTGTTTTCGGGGATGATAGCGAGGACGTCGTCTGCATATCTAAACCAGTGTGATCCCCTACCATTGATTCTGATAAAATTTTCTTTTTCCAATAACTCCATATATATAGAGGCCATCACTGCATTTAAAGGACTACCCATAGCGAGACCTCTGTGTTGTTCATATTCGTCACCATTAAAAGTAAACGCACCAAAATCTACGCATAAATCTATCAATTCTATATAATCTTGTTTTCTTACGGGTAGGTCAGTTTTGTTCATATCTTTTATTACTCTCTTTACTGCTTCTAACGCACCGTCAGTGGAAACATTTGTAAATAACGCCTTGACATCATAGCTTACTAACTTTTTTTCTCGAGTTCAGTGTTAGGAATCACTTTATCACCTGCAATGTCACTCCCCAATAACATATCCACTCCTAAGACTGACAATCTCTCACACACTCCTACTTTCAATTCACCTTTGACAAAACCACTGCCAAGCCAGACTCTGCACTGGGATAATGTCACCCGTGAATGTCTCTTTACCCCACTTCAAAGTTTCCTCTAACACAAGGCTCAAGTTTGCCCCCTTATCACGCAAAATTTTAATTTCTTTCTCATAATTCCATCAACTTTTACCCTACCTTGGTAATAAGTGGTTTAAACTCCTCTGTTGTTGAACATATCTTCGTGGGAAGCCTCTTCATTTGCAATTTTTTACATTACCTACTCTTTAACATATCTGCCTTGCACAACTTCTACGTTACTTCCAACTGATCAGCCTTTCGCCCTGCTTTTATAATTGTTTTTACAATGCTTCTAAATAATTTACATTTGATCCTAGAGTAAATCTGGTTCATAGAGTGTTCCATCATGATCTGTTGAAGATCATCAATAGTTTCTACTCCCTCGGAATTTAACCACCTATTAAACTTCAATATACATACACGAGCCATCTGGAAATGAGTATTATTAGCCCCTCTCTTCACATCTTGGAACCTTTGTCGATAGATCTCCAGTTCCACTTTATTAGTTTGTAACACCACCTCGTTGACAGTTTTATAATCCCTACATTCTTCTACTGTAAGTCCTGCATAGGTTTC
The DNA here is from genome assembly GCF_046742065.1 of Oratosquilla oratoria. Lineage (NCBI taxonomy): Eukaryota > Metazoa > Arthropoda > Malacostraca > Stomatopoda > Squillidae > Oratosquilla > Oratosquilla oratoria. The sequence goes on along the minus strand of NC_134784.1, from coordinate 44,987,287 downwards.
TCTTGCCCTTCTCTTTATTCTAGTCTGTACGAGTAATGTCCAATATTCCTCTGACCAATTCATTATCTCGGCTATTTTCTTGAACTGGAGGAAGAAATTCTCTGCTTCCTCATCACTATACTGAGGCACCAGACCCATTAAGTGTGTGTCACCTCTGTAATTTTTACTCTCATTCTCGATTTTCTTCATCTTCACCTCTGCTCTTATTTTTCTTTTTACTGTTCTAATTCGTTCCTCTCTCTCTCTAGTTCCAGTTGCATTTTCCAATTTTATTTCATCTTCTCCAAATTTAACTTTTCACTTCCCATGGTCTTACTTCATATATCTACTGCTCCCTCATGTTCGCCAACCTATTACTCATACCACACATACCACACTCTTTTCCTCCTTCAACACACCCCTCTTAATAAATTCCAATTCTAACTCCTTTTGCATATCTTATTTGTATCTGCTTTCTAGTTCGATCTTATACATGTGCCTTAACTCTATCAATTTCTCCCGCGTGCATTTGTAGACGTGATGGACATCACCACTGTCTATAAATTGTTGTACTCTCGTATTTATTTTCTAAGTACTTACTTTCATTAACGAACAACAGAATAGTAGCTTTAGAAAGTGAGTATACAGCTCGAATGGTATAACTTCCTTGCACATCATACGTCATATTCCGGACAGACCTCCATGTTAGGTTGACGCCCATTCAGGTGTTCCCTCCACGTCCCTGTCTTGACTGTATTTGCAGCAATGAGTTTCTAGAGGAATAAATCAAATGTATTTTCAAAGTCTTCACGAAACTCAGATACCCGGAAAGACTACTGCACAGATTAAGAGAAAAGGCAACAGTAATAATGAAAAGACGAACAATCGGTTCGAAGACGGCAGAAATGGGTTTTCGTCCGTTCCCAACTCGAGGTACGCAGGGGAGTTTGGACATGTTCTCACAAAACCGAGTGTGAGAATTGCTTTTTTCACGGATACGAAATTGGGAGAGGTTGTCAGGAGCAAAAATATGAACATACAAAAAGGAAC
>NC_134784.1:44976258-44978758 GCF_046742065.1 Oratosquilla oratoria | reverse complement strand
GGTATATGTATACTATTGTGTGTTGCGTATTCCATATTGCAAATAGCGTATTGTATGTTGGGTGATGCATGCTGTGTTGCGAGTCCCACGCTGCATGTTGCATCCTATACGTTTCATATTGCATGCTGCCTGCTATGCTGTATGTTGCATGCTGCGTGTTGTATATTGCGCAGTGCATGTTACAGTTTATATACTGCTTGTTGCATATTGTTGTACCGTATATTGTATGCCTTATGCTGTGTGCTTAATGTTGACTGCCGCATATTTTACATTAGTTGTTACATGTTTGTTCTATGTAGCATTTTGAATGTTGCACGTTGAAAATTGTGTGTTACATGTTTAACATTACATACTGCGTGCTGAATGGTTCATATTGCGCCTAAGAATTTTCACTGTTCAAATTTACATATTTCGTGTTGTATGGCGCGTGTTGCATGTTGCAAGTTCCAAATCCATTTGCATTTTGTCATCGCTTTTGACAATCTGTGCAATCTTCGGAGTTTGTCCCTGTCTGTCGGGGTTTTCCGATGTCTATGATAGTAAGAGTCAGTTGGGATTTGTCAGAGTCTGTCACTTGTTGCAGTCTGCTAGGTCTACATCGATTCTTTGAAAGACTTGGATGGTTTCCTTTCTCAATTATTAGTTTTTTTGTTGTTGTTTTTTTTTTCGTCTCAGCGAGAAGTACAGCAACATCTGGAGATCTTCAACTAATAATTTGTGGAACTCCTACCACTTCCAATCGTTATTTTTCTTCTTCTTCTTCTTCTTCTTCTTCTTCTTCTTCTTCTTCTTCTTCTTCTTCTTCTTCTTCTTCTTCTTCTTCTTCTTCTCCTTCTTCTTCTTCTTCTTCTTCTTCTTCTTCTTCTTCTTCTTCTTCTTCTTCTTCTTCTTCTTCTTCTTCTTCTTCTTCTTCTTCTTCTTCTTCTTCTTCTTCTTCTTCTTCTTCTTCTTCTTCTTCTTCTTCTTCTTCTTCTCCTTCTTCTTCTTCTTCTTCTACTTCTTCTTCTTCTTCTTCTTCTTCTTCTTCTTCTTCTTCTTCTTCTCCTTCTTCTTCTTCTTCTTTTCCTGTTTACAAGAGGAGTGTAAACGAGTGAATTGATATTTATTGTGCCGTACATCCTGTACTTTTGTCTTAAATGTGCCGCTCACATCAACATCGCGCACTGTAATTGTAGAAAGTGCTTTGCCTATGTGACAATGTAGGTAAACAAGGGATGTTATTAATAAAAGAATAAAAGAACTCAAAAACAAAATTACAACTTCCAGTGAAACTCAATTTGCTATCTTTAATGAAATCATTTAGAGGTTATTCAGTTTCCCCATTCACCAAAAATAACTTCCTATGTCCATTCTCTACTTACACCTTGAAAACAAGAATTAGATAGATTCATAAGGAATAACAATGATAAAAAGTTAGACCAGCGTTTCTCAACCTATTTACCCTTGCGTAACTTTTAAGATAAATTATGTCTCAAGGAACCCCTGCGCAAAAAAAAAAAACACATATACCTTATCTTTCTCATTTTATTTTCATCGTAATAATAGGTTATATAGGATGATGTCTATATTACATTACTACAATAACAATGAATATGTCGTGCGTGTTTAATTATATTACGTATATGAAAAAGTGCATTAGCTTATCTCACTTGTACTTGCAGAACTCTTAGGGACCTTTTGCGGAACCTTAGGGTTCCGGGGAACCCTGGTTGAGAAACGCTGAGTTAGACTAAATGATAAACCGCAACACATTTCTTCAACTTTTTGCGACCAGAACGATACTGACCAAAAACATTTATTTTAACTTGACTGCCGGAAAATAGCCAGGAAAAAAACAACAGTCAAATCTCTTTAATTCGTATACGAACGTTAATCTCGAAAAACATCTCACAAACGAGATCCTACATCCTTCAAGAGTTCGAGAACCATTCACGATATTGAATATGGGACATAAAGAGGGATTGTGTCTGCAGTGAATCTCTTAAAGAAAAATAATTTTTATCCACCTATCTATACACCGAAAGACTTCTTCTCCCATACAAAAAAGTGAGCCATCTAAGACACATAATCCCCCAAACCCTCCCAACATCCTTTTGTTTCCCTATTATCTTAGCTCATTGTAGATGAAAGGATATCCTTAACTCCTGTCCAATGCCCGGGTCACATGGAATGCAGAGGGGCAGAGCACATCCACAGTAGAGCCCGACACCCTAAACTAGTTTACTCCAACATTTAAACGGCGACCCTCCATCCTCACCTCCTCATGTGAAAATAGAGAAGATAAAGAGAAACCCTTTCGGGTCGCGTCAATATATTGTCCATTCACATGCATTCTTCATTCACTGTTATCTCTTGCCCTCTCATTTCCCTGCACAAAAGACATTATTCCTCTAGTTAAGGCCCTCTTCACCCCATTCGTCCATCTCATTCAAGGTCTTCTCCTCAAGTTCACTTTATCCACCTTTGCCTACGGCACTATTTGCAAGGTTTTCTTTACTCA
>NC_134784.1:44961258-44968758 GCF_046742065.1 Oratosquilla oratoria | reverse complement strand
CACACACACACACACATATATATATATATATAAATATATATACATATATATATATACATATATATTCATATATATATATATACATACATACATACATACATACATACATACATACATACATACATACATACATACATACATACATACATACATACATACATACATATATGTACATATACATATAATAGAATATCTTATCATTTTGCGTTTACAAATTCCACAGCTGAGTTGGGCTGAGCCTTTGGGTTGACTCCGTTAGGCTCCTAATATATATATTTTTTTTTGCACACAATGTATGTAAAGAAATGAAGGTGATATACATCATTAAGTTGTGTGACGTTTAAAGTTATAGTGTCCGTTCTGCATATCAGCATAGGCTTAAAGGGTAACCATCATGACCAGGTGCAATTTTATATTTCTCTTTTGAAATGTTATTTATTTTCACAATAACTTTGTTTAAGACACATATGTTAACTCAAAAGTAGTTTCTTAGGGGATTTTTGGGCGAAAATTATTTTCGTCTGCTAATTTGCATTCTAAAATATAGTATGACGTGTCATCTCTTGGTATCATTTCTGATGACGTCACGATGTATACCAACCCAAACACATCTCAATTAACAATGTCGTCTTATAGAGAAACAGGCAATTTTTTCAGGTATATTGAAAGTTTTTGTCGTCTTTTGAAAGTAATCTCGACTACCTAAATATCTCTAACAACAGGCAAGATTTGTGGATAGACATTATAGTTACAAGTTATCATTTTGAACCGAAGTATTTTTCTGATGATATTTCTATATTAGTGCATCACTGGTGCTTACGTGTGTATGTTAATTCTATAATACTGTCTTTGGGCATTCAACATACCGATGGTAGTATACGTGATCTATTCAATATTTTTCTAGCCTCAAAATCTAGCCCCATCGCTTAGCTCATATCATAAACTTTATTCTCTTTACTTTCTCTCTAATTTTTATATATCATAAACATATTATCACTTTCCGTCCCGTTTCTCCACCTCTTTTCTTCCCATTCGAGTATTTTCATCAGTAGTTCTTTTTTTATTTTCACAATACCTAAATTTGATGTCAAATAGCGTGCGGCTCTCGACACGATCACTATTGATCAAACATGACGACGATGCATGAAGAATGAACAGAATCTATGACGTCCCTGCGAAGCTGAGGACGCCACAGGAAGGTTTTAGGACAATGGCTGAAGCAGCCGATGATTTGAAGCAGTCAACGTAATTTCAATTGCAATAAATAAAAAAACGAAAGAGTTTTTGTCCAATTTATTTAGTTATTATTGGCGTTCGTAAGTTTTAAAAACATATTCCGGTAGAATTAGACTCCTTCCATTTTCAAAGCGATTGCATTTTACTACTGAAATGGTTTAGCGATATAATGACAAGGCCGCAACAAAAAATAAAGTTGTCATCCTTTGCAAAAAAGGTGAAATATTTCTTAATGATCATCTGGAAATAGATATCATTGTGACTAATTGATAAAGGGTGAAAAAGAAGGGAAAACGGGGCAAGTTTCGAGTTCATTCTTGACTGTTTCGCTCTAAAAAAAATCAGAGGAATATATATATAAATTATTTGTCAGTGTCTCCTTTTTAACGATCCTACGAGATTGAAGAGCTGACGTGTAACCCTTTTAGTAATAGTAATTCACTGTATATACATATTTCATGTTTAGCTTAATGCTTTTATGTAACTGAAGAAACCGCTTACACTATCAAATGTTTTAAAAACCTATTTCGATTACTTTTGGGAATAAAATACGATATTTTATTCAGCTGAGGGAAACACACTCAGAACTCAGAAATATGGTCTGACTCCATTCTCACGTTCGTGAGTGGCTTTTTTTTTTTTTTAGTCTTCTTCTTCTTCTTCTTCTTCTTCTTCTTCTTCTTCTTCTTCTTCTTCTTCTTCTTCTTCTTCTTCTTCTTCTTCTTCTTCTTCTTTTTCTTCTTCTTCTTCTTTTTCTTCTTCTTCTTCTTCTTCTTCTTCTTCTTCTTCTTCTTCTTCTTCTTCTTCTTCTTCTTCTTCTTCTTCTTCTTCGTCTTCTTCTTCTTCTTCTTCTTCTTCTTCTTCTTCTTCTTCTTCTTCTTTTTCACTCGAGTTTTTACGAGAGTAACAGAACCTGTGTTAGAATTAGAAATGGAGAAAGTGAGTGGTTTAAAATGAAGGTGGGACTTTGTCAGGGATGTGTCATATCGCCTTGTCTTTCCAATTAATGGAGTGGTGCGAGAGGTAAATGCAAAGGGAATGGGCCGGGGATTTGAGATGGTTAAAGAAAACATAGAAAAAATGAGAGATAAGCCCGTTGCTGTTTGCTGACAACACTGCGCTTGTAGCAGGATCAGAAGAAGGATTAGGGATGTTAGTGACGGAGTTTGTGAAGGTGTGTGAAAAAAGGAAGTTGAAGAGAAATGTGGGTAAAAATAAGGTGATGAGATGTACAAAGGGAGAGGATGGCAGCAAATTGGAAGTGAGAATTGGGGGGGTTAGACTGGAGGAGGTGGATAGCTGTAGATACATATGGGCAAATGTGGCGGGAAAGGGAGGAGTAAAGGTGGAGGTAGAATGTAGATGGAAAGAAACAAGTAGATGCTTTGGAGGATTAGAAAGTATAATGAGAAATAGACATTTGGGAATGGATGCTAAGAGGAGAATGTATGAAGATGTTATTGTGCCGACAGCACTAAATGAGGAAGAAACATGGTACATCAGAGATAAATGTTGAGCAGAAGGCGTCACTCAGGTTAGGCCAAACTAGGGTAACTGCTTTAAACAGTGAGATGGCGAGTGATTATGTTTCAGTGATCAGCGACGAAGAGGTGCAATCTCTACGTAGTAGCATTGTGGCCTTACAGAGGACTGTTGAGGGCCTCAAAGAGGACAATCAACTTCTTCGCTCGAAGGCCCAAAACACGGACGAAAAAACATGTTTGGAATCTGGTTGGAAAGTGGTGACAAACAAAACACGGAGAGATGATGAAAAGTCCTCATCAGGCTCGCTTGAATGCAGAAGCTCTTTTCAAGCTGTCGCGGGTTTACAAGAAAAAGAAACGAAGAAGATTCAAGAGAAGAAAGGTAAGGCAGTAGCTAGATCCCTGCTCACAGGTAAGATGTATTTAGATAGGGGCTTCTACGACAAAGATAGGAAGCATAGGACCCAGGTGTATTTCCCTGAGGCGAGGATAGGGGTGAAACCAATAGTTTGTTTGAGTGTTGGGGGGAGTAACATAGGTAAGTTAGGGAGTGAGGAATTGTTTGCGCGGTCCCGGGATGCGCTAGATAAGATTAGGAATAAGGGAGGGGTTCGTGTTGTATGTGGAATCCTTACGAGGCGTAGAGATGGAGGTATGTGGCATTCCAGGGCTATTGTAATGAATTGCAGGTCGGCAATATTTTGTAGGGCTAATGGATGGGCATTTGTCGGCAGCTGGGATCGCCTTTACGTTAAGAATCATCTATATTCAAATGACGGGTGCACTTGTCACCCAAAGGATTTCGACTCCTTGCTGAGTCCCTTGAGCGAGAAGTTGAAATAATCCAGTGTTTTTTTCGGGTAGATTACGTGGGAGTCAAGAGGGAAGTATCGGAATATAGTTTAGGTAATAGAAACAGCTCAGAGAGGGATTGTGAAAAGAATCACCTAATCAGGTAGAGGGAGGACAAATTAAAAATTCACTATACAAACAGTAGAAGCGTAATGAATAAAGTGTATTTGCTGCAAGGTAAAGTATGCGTAGAGAGATTTTATATTATAGCTATTACTGAATCTTGGATCAATATGGTTGATATACATTTCCTTCCGGAAATTGAGATAGGAGGCTATAAGTTTTTTCACGTGAACATTGAGAAGAGTAGCATTTTTCGTTAAAAATACAATAAATTGTATTATCAACAACTCGATATAGGAAGATGATAGTATGGAATCTATTTGGGTGGAGATTATAGGTAAGAAAAATAAACTTATTGTTGGCGTCCTATATAGACCTCCTAACCTCAGCATTGGGTAGATTGATCCTCTGACTCATGAAATTCGCAGGGCGTCTCAGTACAAAAACGCTGTGATCATGGGAGATTTTAATTATAGAAACATTGACTAGGAATTTTTAGTAAGAGATCATGAAGAGCAAAATTTCTTTGATGTGGTGCAGGATAAATTCCTAAAACAAATTATTACCGAGAAACTTAAAAGTGTAAAATGTCAAGGCTCTAGCTATCATCAAGAAATAAGATTTAATATTATTGGGGAAGAATTAAATAGTACGAATAACGTTCATGTACCGGACTTCAGGAGAGCCAATTTTGATGAGATGAGAAGGTATTTAAGACATTTGATCACCTACGGGACCGACCCAAGTGGCTGTGACGAGGTAAAATACACGGTCAGTCTGGACGTTATTAGCGCGGGCAGGATTCGGGTAACGGATGGTAATAGGCGTACGTTTGGCCTAGTCACTTACAAGCGCAAGGTCAACAGCCCGGTCAGCGATTTGGATGAAATGTATAGTAACATAACAGCTTTAATTTTAAATGCACAAAATAAATTTATTCCCCTCAAGTCAGTACGGAAGAATAGTAATACTCCCAAATGGATAATGGACGGGCTGAAATATAAGATCGGAATGAAAAGACTATTTTAAGCAGTAATAAATGTCGGGGAAACACACCTTAGATCTAACCCAAAGGGCTTCTTTCATCTCTACAGAACAAAAAATAAAGAAAAGGATAGGTCCAACTCAAAATTATAAAAATGTCATGACAGAATCGGAGGAAAAAATGAATGAGGCGTTTAACAAATATTTTCTCTCTGTGATTACTAAGGAGAGGTTAAATAAGGTACCTGACTGCGATCCGATTTGCAGTGGAGATGAAGAAAGTAGACTATCTAATATCAGCATTAGTAAGTTAGAGGTAGTCAAGCTACAAAATCCCTGGGTCCGCGAGAGTGCTTGAAGAGTGTAAATTTGAAATCTGCGACCAATTATCAAAAATATTCAATAAGTCGTTAGACACTGGTTTTGTGCGTATTGCTTGGGAGCAGGCAAACGTTGTTTCTGTTTTCAAAAAGGAAGATAAATCGTCTATATGCAACTACAGGCCAATCAGTTTGACATCAGTTGTAGGTAAAATGCTTGAATCAATAACAGTTAATAGACTCAGGGATCACATCGAGAGACATAATTTGATTCGTGACACACAGCATGGTTTCTCCAAGGGTAAGTCATATGTGAATAATCTTCTATCCTTTTACACTAACGTATATAAGGTGTCGGATAACAATGATAGTAACGATGTTATTTACCTTGACTTTAGCAAAGCGTTAGACAAGGTGCCCAACCAGAAACTACTAGATGAAATCAAAACCCATGGCATAGGAGGAAAAGTGTTAGAATTGAGTAGGGTTTGGATCAGTGACAGAAAACAGCGGATCACTATAAGTGGTGTAAAATCCAGATAGGAAGAGTTTCTAGTGGGGTCCCCCAGTGCTTGGTTTTGGGACCGTTATTGTTCATCATGTACATAAACGACTCGGAAAATGGGATTAATAGTGATATTAGTAAGTCTGCGGACAACACTAAAATAGGACGCCTAATTAGGTCGGGAGTCGACGCCGAGATTCTCCAAGATGATCTTAACAAATTGTTCACATGGTCGGTGAAATGGCAAATGGACCTCAATAACTCAAAGTGCAGCGTGTTAAAAGTAGAGCTACACAACCCTGATAATAGATATAAGCTAGAAAACACATTTTTAAAGAAAACTGAATGCGAGAGAGACTTGGGATTTCTAGTGAGTCCTGACCTTAAATCCATGAATGAGTGCATTAGCGCCAGAATTAAAGCTAACAGAGTATTAGGTTTCATTGCTAGGACGGTTACGAATAGAAGTGCAGAGGTAATTATCAAAGATTAGCGTTAGTTAGACCCATCCATGACGATGCGGTACAGTTTTGGTCTCCGCCTAATAGAATGGATATCAATTCATTAGAATCAGTACAGAGGAGAATGACCAAAAAGGTACATGGGCCCAGAAATTTACCTTACGTAGAAAGGCTTAGGCACCTTAACTTATACTCTGCAAAGCGCAGGGTGATCTAATAAATGTGTTTAAGTGAATCAAAGGGTTTTACAAGGGTGACATAAACAAGGTCTTCATATCAAGACAACAGGGCAGGACTCACAATAATGAACTTAAACTGGCCAATTTAGATTTAAGATAGAAATAGGCAAGAATTGGTTTACTTATAGGGTGGTCAACGAATGGAATAGACTTAGTAACCATGTAGTGAGCGCTGAAATTATCAGTTGTTTTTAGAAACGGTTAGACAACTTTATGGATTGGGATGACAGGTGGTAATGAACATGGAACTGCCTAGTGTAGGCCTTATGGTCTCTTACTGTATCCTTCATTCATGTGTTCTTAAGTTCTTATTTTCCTGCTACCAGGTAATTTAGTTTATCTTCTGACACCCCTTTACTTCTTAAAACGTCGAACAAGAACTTTTTACTAACATGGTATATCGCTGTCCATGAAGGTTTAGATTGTGAAATCAATCAAATTAACTGGTGTCAACTAGAATCACATCCTCAAGCTTCCTGAATTTTCTGCAGTATAATGAAATGGTTAATCACGACAGTTTAATCGAGATATTTATGTAACACTTCATGAATAAAAATTATTCGAAAATGAACAAGATCTAGCGTTAACCAAGTGTTAAAGGTTTAAGTAATTATTCACACTAGTCCTCTGCTTTGATGACGTTTTACGTGTATTTTATTCTAACATCAGACAATTTTGTTGAGTGAAGGCAAGTCTTCGGCTTGCTGGAATTCAAGTTACCTTAGCTAGTGCTGTCGCTACAATCAAGCTCTGTCGTGTAGTGCACAATACCGTGTTGGTGATATTAAAGGATTAATAAGCTCTGCCGGTCAGATAGCCTCACCTTGATGCTCTGTTTCCCATTCATCTTTTTCTTTATTATTTTTCTTCTTCTTATGGCATAATCTTTACCTTACTCCTCCATCTTATTATCCAAATTTCTTCATCTTTCGCTCTTTTTCTTATCAACCCTTAACCTCACAGACTCAATATTATTCATTGTTCCCTCACCACCTTCTAATCTGTCTTACTTTATTTGCCGCTTCATAGTACATCCTGATTGAGAATTGTATCTTTCACTGACCCGTCCCAGTATGTACAACAGTCCTTTTCACCCCTTCCATACCCATGTTTCAGCCTTTCCTTGTTATATGCAGAGTTCTCCATACCTCTTTTCCTTACCGGCTCAGCTACTAATGCCAACAAGCTTATCTTTTCTGGTTAATTAGAAATTACTGACTCATTCACTCCCTCCCAAAAATCACTTTCAGCCTTTGTACATTACACTATGTTCTTTTTTCTTTCTTTCTTTCTTTCTTTCTTTCTTTCTTTCTTTACTCATTTTCCTTCTTAGGCTCAGTATTCTTTTTAGAGGAT
>NC_134784.1:44943758-44948758 GCF_046742065.1 Oratosquilla oratoria | reverse complement strand
TATACATACATATATATATACATATATATATATATATATATATATATATATATATATATATTTATATATATATATATATATATATATATATGGGTTACCGTCACCGTAATATAGGGCTCCACCGAATATACTGAATAAGGAGGTACCAAATTAGTATTTTAACAGAAACTATTTGGTAAGGAGGTGCGATTATTTCTACAATTTCTTCATAGGAAACATGACGTACACACCGATAGTAAGACCGGGCGTTCCTGTTGCATATTCGTCTTATAAAGATCGAACCATATTGCCTAGTGAACTTACGGGCAGTGTGCCACCTATTGTAAGCACTGTCTAAGCGGATCTAAATCTTTAACATTGAATAACATAAAGGTAATGAACATCTACACATACCTATACAATATAAGAGTCCTCTCAGAAGACCCCAGGCTGGAGGGTTTAAAATGGAAGAATAGGATAACATTAAGTGGAATATCGTGAAACTAAGTAAAGTCCGAAGGGAGGATGATATGCTTATTGAACTAAAACTATAATCACAACCTGTTCCACTATAGCGATAAGGAAAAGGAAAATTATAGTGGAATAGGATTCTTGATAAACCAAAAAGGTTACTAATAACGTAATGAATTTCACTTTTATATTGGCTGTTCAATCTATACATGGATGGGGTGGTGCTTGGGGTAAACGCAAGGGCTGTAGTGTTCTGTAGCCAACACGTATAATTACCCCTTCAGGACCCGTGATCGCAGAGTACGGGATAAACAATAGTCACCCCTTAGAACATGCGTTCGACTAAACATGATTTCAACTAAATTTAATTAATATAAATAACAATGTTCACTGTAACAACTTAATTTATTTTGTAAATAAAACAAAACATATCCCTCTACATCCTGTAAGAAGCATTTTTATGTATTGTAAATATATTTTGAATAATTGTATACTAAAGACCAAGAATCCAGAATTTCGCCACAAATATTGTAAATACCATCATCGTCATTTCTAATAAACAGATCAGTCATGGGATTGACTTTAAATATCCTAGCTTCCTCCAACAAGGACAATTGTAGTAACCACTACATTTGGTAACCCTGGAGTGACCGATCACCTGCCCTGGACTTCCGCCGCCCTTGCCGCCAGCCGTGGACTACTCTCGACGCCCTTGCAGCCTGCCCTGGACTTCCGCCGCCCTAGCCGCCAGTCGTAGACTACCGCCGCCACTGCCGCAGCCTTCTCGTCCCGCCCGGCCTACCCGTCCAGCCCGGCCCCGGCGACCCGGTCAGCCCCGCCCCGCCGTCCGTGCTTGGCAGCTTAGCCTAGCACCACCGCCGCCCCGGCCTGCCTGCCGCACCAGCGTGCCCAGCCCCGCCCTGCCGTACCCAGCCCCGCCGTCCCGGGTTGTCCTGCCCGTTGACCCAGCCTGCCCATCCCCGCCAACTCGGACTGCTCTGACCAACCCAGCTGCCCACGAACATCGCTGCATATTAATCACGTAAGCATGACGTTAACCGAGCTAATCTCCAAACTCACCCTCCAGGTTAGCGCCCTCCAAGAGCAGGTTGCCAATCTTCAACAACGACCCCCGTCACCAAGATACTACCGCAACCGCTCCAGGTCTACATCCAGAGGAAGACCCAAGCAAACATCAGGCGTCTGCTTCTACCATCATCGCTTTGGACAAGATGCGAGGAAATGTACACAGCCGTGCACCTTCTCACCGGCACCGTTAAACAAGATGGGCGAACGCTAACGGCGCACAGCGTTCGCCAACATACATCGAAACTCTTCTTCGTATTTGATCCACTCTCCAACACCACATACCTCATCGATACCGGAGCTGAAGTCAGTGTCCTGCCTGCCACAGCATCCCAGCAATCACTGCCGCCGATGTCTTCCCTCTACGCAGCCAACGGCACCAAGATACCCGTTTTCAAGAGGAAGACACTTCAGCTAGAACTCAACCTTCGCCGATCCTTTGAGTGGACCTTCTACGTTGCATCAGTTTCCCAACCCATCCTTGGCGCCGATTTTTTGACCCACTTCGATCTCCTGATCGATATTAAAAATCGCAAGCTCCACGACCCCCTTACATCGATGTCATCTAACTCCAGGCCAACAACCGGAGTAAGTAGCCAACTTTCATCCATCAGTGCTGATAACAAGTTTGCTTCTCTCCTCAGGAACTTTCCTGCCTTGACACAACCTTACTCCACGACCACGACTGTGAAACACCACGTAGTGCACCACATAGAGACTACGGGACCTCCAGTCTACGCCAAAGCCCGTCGTCTGGCTCCGGAACGCCTCAAGCTAGCCAAGGCAGAACTGGAAGCCCTCATGCGTCAAGGTATCATTCGTCCAAGCTCAAGCAACTGGTCGTCAGCTCTCCACATCGTCCCCAAAAGCAACGGCGACATCAGGCCATGCGGTGACTACCGCGCCCTCAACTCGCGAACTGTGATGGATAGGTACCCAGTTCCCAACATACAGGAGTTTTCCTCACACCTTGCAGGAACTCGCGTATACTCCCGGATAGATCTTGTCAAAGCCTTCCATCATATTCCGGTCAACCCGCCCGACATCCCCAAAACAGCTGTCACACCTTTTGGCTTGTTCGAATACGTTCGAATGCCCTTCGGCCTCAAGAACTCTGTCCAAACTTTCCAGAGATTCATGGACGAAGTCCTACGAGGCCTGCCTTTTTGCTTCACCTACATCGACGATGTGCTCATCGCCAGCCCTGACGAAGCCACACACCAAGACCATCTGAAGCAAGTCTTTACCCGCCTACAAGACTACGGCATCCACATCAATCTCGAGAAATCTGACTTCGGTGTGTCATCCATCAACTTTCTAGGACACACCGTCACACCTTCAGGCGTCACCCCTGTCTCATCCCGCTGCGACGCCATCCAGAGTTTCCAAAACCTGCAACACAGCGCCAACTCAAGCAATTCCTTGGTATGTTAAATTTCTATAATCGTTTCATTCCAGGCTGCGCTCAACTGCTCCAACCGCTCTACTCCATGATCAAGCCGTGCAAGAGGGGACGTTCCATCGTACTCAACTGGGACGTCGAAACTGATGCAGCTTTCATGGCAGCCAAAGAAGCACTCGGGAATGCTACCGCCCTTAGTTTCCCTATTCCTGATGCCATCACTTCCATCTCGACAGATGCTTCAGACACAGGTGTCGGCGCAGTTCTGCAGCAATACATCAACGATGCCTGGAAACCCATCGCCTTCTTCTCAAAGAAGCTCAACAATGCCGAGAAGAAATACAGCGCCTTCGACAAGGAACTCCTAGCCATCTACAAGGCTGTCAACAGGTTCAGGTATTTCATCGAAGGACGACAATTCCACATATACACCGACCACAAACCAATCACAACAACATTCATTCATAACAAGACAACATACTCCCCTAGACAACTCCGACACATAGATTTCATCTCCCAATTCACCACAGATATTCGTTTTGTTCGAGGTGAAGATAACTGTCCTGCCGATGCACTCTCGCGCAACATATCTGCAGTCTCTACCTCTCTCATCGACTACGCCGCCATCGCTGCAGCCCAAGCTGGTGATACCGAGCTGCAGCGATTGATGGAAAACCCCGCGTTGCAGATGAAGAAGGTACAGCTCCCTGGAACCAACACTCAGCTCTACGCCGATGTATCCACGGACACCATCCGTCCCTACTTGCCCGAGAACCACAGGTATCCCTTGTTCCGCCATTTACATGACCTCTCCCACCCAGGTATTCGAGCTTCGCAGCACATGATGTCATCACGCTTCATCTGGAGTGGAATCGCCAAAGACGTTCGACACTGGACCCGCACCTGCGTCAAATGCCAAGCTTCCAAGGTCACACGCCACACCATCTCCCCTCCAGGTACCTTTCGCCCAGTCTCCACTCGACTCGAGCACGTCCACATCGACATCATCGGACCGCTTCCCTTCTCCGACAGCTTCAGGTATATTCTTACTTGTGTAGACCGTTTTACACGCTGGCCCGTAGCAATCCCGCTTACTGACATAAGCACAGATACAGTAGCCAAAGCTTTTATAACCACCTGGATTTCAAGATTCGGTACACCACTCAGCCTCACATCCGACCGTGGTAGCCAATTTGAATCCAATCTATGGAACAAGGTTATGTCCTTGCTAGGTATCCGGCGTTTCAGAACAGCAAGCTACCATCCCCAATCCAACGGACTCGTCGAACGCTTCCACCGACAACTCAAGGCTTCACTTGCAGCAACAGCACGCGACCGCACCAACTGGTCTACGGTGCTTCCAATGGTCCTCCTCGGTATACGCACGTCCCTCAAGGAAGACCTTGGCCACTCCTCTGCAGAACTTCTTTATGGCACTCCACTCCGTCTGCCCGGTGAGTTTCTTGCATCTGCTCCTATAACACAGCCCTGCAGCGTTCAAGATTATGCTACTAATCTTACAGATACAATGCAGAAACTCCAGCCAGTGCCACCGCGTACCTCACCTACAAGAACGTTTGTGAGCCAGGACCTCGAAGACTGCTCACATGTTTTCGTTCGCGTGGAGGGAGTAAAGAAGCCTCTTCAACAACCATACGATGGCCCATATAGAGTCGTCAAGAGGACAAGGAAGAACTTGACCATCGATCGCCGTGGAACCACTGACGTCATCTCCATAGACCGCGCCAAGCCTGCATACCTCCTCTCTGACAACGAAAAAGATCCTGTTGCTCTTCCGACACCTCCGGACACACGGGCTACAAACCACAAACACACTACAAAGAAAAAACAGATATCGTTCCTCCTGCCTCGTCACTAGGGGGAGAGTTCTGTAGTGTTCTGTAGCCAACACGTATAATTACCCCTTCAGGACCCGTGATCGCAGAGTACGGGATAAACAATAGTCACCCCTTAGAACATGCGTTCGACTAAACATGATTTCAACTAAATTTAATTAATATAAATAACAATGTTCACTGTAACAACTTAATTTATTTTGTAA
>NC_134784.1:44921258-44928758 GCF_046742065.1 Oratosquilla oratoria | reverse complement strand
ATCTGTATGGTAATGCCGGCACATTATCGAGAACCAATGTTATATATGAATACCGTTGTACTTCTGAGGACTGTGCACCCCGTAATTATACATACATTGGGTTCACAACGTGCCAACTGAGTAGACGGTTGTCCTTACATTTACTACAAGGAGCAATTAAACACCACCTCCAATACCACCAGCTGTAATTGATAGGGAGACTATCGTGAAAAACACTAAGATAGTCGCACATTGTAACAAAATAAAGGAATTGAAAATGCTAGAAGCCATCCACATAAGGGAATGAGTTCCAATAATCAATATACAATCCAACATAACTTCTGTTATTCCACTATTTAATTCCTCTTCTACATTTGGAGCCCATCGGCAGCAACACCCACCTCCTTCCCCTTCCCCTTCTCCACCTCACCAACCCCCTCTTGACCAGTGGAGTATTCCTGCGAGACGAACCATTCTACCTGACTCCCACTTCTCCCTTCTCTTTCCCCTCCCCCTCCTGAGTAAAATGTCTGCCCACGCAGAGTGACAAGATCCTTTCAGCGTTCCAAAGCGGCCTATATTTAAATATATGTTGTCTGTACATTATTGTCAAATGTGTATTATGTAGATGTGTAAAACTGTGACTTAATTCTTGTATACTATTCTGAAGATGACTCCCTGAAGTCGAAACGTCAATTAGATATGGAAGACTATGGAAGGCTTGTATTTGCCCATCCCCCTGAAATGAGATCTACTGTGAGAAAAATAAAAAATCTCAGTAAGAAAATAATTAATCAGTGCTAAGATACTACCGTGTTTAACACAGTGTGCATTAGTGACATATATATATGTATATGTGTATATATATATATATATATATATATATATATATATATATATGTATATATACATATATATATTTAATTACTGTTGAATGCTAAAGCACAAGTGGCATCAATGATTTTTAGAGAACATTTCTCTAACTTTCTAAGTATCATTTTCTCTTCATGGTTCAAACTCTGGAGGAAAGTACAAAAGTCGTCAGAGTGGTTTTCCATTTTATACCGACAGCTGTGACAGACCCGCACACCGTGACATTTGCCCACTGGAAGTTCCAAGACGACAAGACGTGACATTAGCTCCCCGCAGGTCCCGGCGAGAGGGTGCATCTAGATATTTGCTCACCGGAAGTGACAACCCGACAAGACGTGACATAAGTCCATCGTTGGACTAGGGCCCCCTTCCTGGCCCCGCCCACCCGCATATTCCCACCAATCATATTCCACCATTTTTATTTCTTCTCTGTTGTTTGTACGGCCCACGGGCCTTTATATTCTAATGTTTTTCACATTTGTAATCAGTTTTACCCTGAAGACGACCATGTGAAATGGTTGAAACAGCTGTCGGTATAAAATGGAAAACCACTCTGACGACTTTCGTACTTTCCTCCAGAGTTTGAACCATGAAGAGAAAATGATACTTAGAAAGTTAGAGAAATGTTCTCAAAAAATCATTGATGCCACTTGTGCTTTAGCATTCAACAGTAATTGTTTAAGAGAAAGACTTTGCCCAAAAGGTATATATATATACCATAGACGAATGCAGGAAAGGTTTTTTTGAGACATCGTTACCGCTTTGGGAGCCCCTAGAGTGACGAAGGGACGCCATATACGCTTGGGAAAGCTCCCTGGAGACAGATGAGGGCGCCTCGGGCTCAAATGAAACCATTTAAAGTGCAGGTATTACATTCTTAATTATTTACATTTTTTTTTTTTTTACAATTGAAGCTATCTAGTTTGTATGTATATATATACTCCTGGCTTCCTATCATAAAGGTAGGTCACTTTACTTTTTTTGTGTTCAGTACATTGATTTTTTTTATAATTCACACAAAGAAATTATGTACATGGGGGTTTGCTGTTCGTCGTAATATGTTGAAGGGGAAAATCTCCGATGTGGGCCGTGGTCCATAATGTCTCCGTTCGGAAAGGTTCATATTAATTTCGTAGAGAGACTTACTGGCTCTAGAAGTTTGACGTCATTTGTGTACTGGTCCTCTGGCTAACCTGTCATTTTGTATTTCGATTAAGCAATTACCTTTATACTAGATATCCCGAGGTCTTGTCGAAGTTCAATTGCTAATTTATCAAGATTAGTTTCCCTGACTCCTTATGTACATGCTAAGTAAAGATATAATGATGAGATGGCCAGCCGACCGAAGAAGGATAATTGATATATGATATTCATATCAACACAAAAGTTTTTTGAGAGCCCTCTAACTATAAATTCATTTGAAAAACTAAGAATATACTATGCCTCCATGTGATTCCATTCTCCTAAAGAAAATGCCGTAATCATCTACAGGCTAGATATCATGTTTCCTTTCATAGACTTTTAATAAGTTTCCCAAGATTTCTCCCTTTTATCAAGCCACTTACTGCCTTGATCCCTTATCTTACTACCTTCTCCTGATGAAAATTTTCCCCTTCATTCATCTGTTTATTCTACAGTTCATCTTTATTGTTTCTTCTTCCACCTTTCATACATACGTTTTGCCTTTATTCGCCTCCTTTTTTCTCATTAACACTTTTCCTTTTTTTTATATAGATTTTCACATATTTTCCTGTCTTTATTGAAAGCAAATATTTGTTCGGTTCTCTTATGATCCCTTTGCGCCGTATTCGTGACATCATCCCTCTGTCCTCCTCGCACCAAATTTGAATTCGTATGTTCATTTGTAAAGCATTACATTTACACTAATGCTGTCGACCAGGGTTAAATTATATATACCGGAAAAGTCCGTTACTCAGGTGCGGACATAATTTGCTATCATATGCATATTTAGTACATTTGTGTATGCATGAATGGTCAAACATTAATAAGTACCATCAGTACAGGCAATTGATCACAAAAGAAATATATATACAGTGTACAGAGAAGAGGACATACTTAAATTCTTCTGGTAGGTAAGTAAAGAACTATATGATGCGCAACTGTCAGTACTCCGGTAGTAACATACATGAACATACACATAATCATTTACATTAGTAATGCATTAAAGGTTTACATTCACAGTGATATTTATCAAATATTGTATGACTATAGATATTTTCGTCCGGTTAGAAACCATATTCATAAAGCAAGAAAAACAGAAAGTCTAAACTATAATGACGCATGTCTTCTTTTACCTGTGTACCCAGAATATATTACCATTTCTTGATTATCTTTGTACGTAAAAATGTGTGTTTTCGTGTGTGTATTCGATATTATTTAAACCTTTTAGTGTTGACAATTTTAAGACTCCCAGTTGATTTTTTCTCTCTGAAAGGGGATTTCCTCAGCTGAATGAAACTGTTTGGTGACTGACAAAATAAACACAAACGCCGTGAGTTGAGAAACGTTTAACCCTTTTAATGATCAGTGAGTAGCATCAAATAGAAAGGGAATATCTATATACTTATAAAATTCTGAAAATCTTGTTTGTATCTTGCTTGCTTGCTTGCTTGCTTGCTTGAAACCGTCACCCAGCCAATCAGAAGAAGAGATATGGCGTCACGACTGAGGACCAGCTAATTAGAAGGAGAGATATGACGTCACGACTGAGGACCAGCCAATCAGAAGAAGAGATATAACGTCACGACTGAGGACCAGCCAATCAGAAGAGAAGTCCAGAAGAAGAGATATGAGGTAACGACTGAGGACCCGCTAATCAGAGGAAGAGACATGACGCAGTGTTCCAAGTAACGACGACATGACGTCACAATCTTCAGCATTTCACTTCTTATAACAACATATCATTTAAAATTTCATTTGACCCAAGATATATATATATATATATATATATATATATATATATATATATATATATATATATATATATATATATATATATATATATATATATAATTTTCATATTCAGTATCTAAAAGTATAGCTAACTCCTGAATTGGCATCTATGATGCGTAGTTTTCCAAGCAACTACGATATGACGTCACAATCTTCTGCATTTCACTTCTTATAACTAATCAAGTCACTGCCTTCGTCTACTGAATAAAGATAAGAGCTCTAAATTATATTCAGTTTGATATAAAAGCTTATTTTCTGTGATTTATACTATACGGTGACAGTGACATAGTATATCTATCATAAAGTTTATATCTATAAACGTTGCTACTCGCTCAAGACCCATGGGACTCCCTGCATGATAATGATAATGAGTGGGAGTGGGATTGGGAGTGGGATGACGAGAGGTGACACAACATAAGCATAATTAAGGAGAATGTTGTAAATGTAAGGGCAGTGTCTTAATAAAGATTTTATTGACCATTTTATTAACAACGTATCATTTAAGATTTTATTTGACCCAACGGGTCACGGGTGGTCTAGTAAATTATATAGTTCATACTTTCACTACGATGACGCCATCCACCATAATAAAAGTTCATAGAATCCCCTCTTACACTCATAGTCTTACGAGCGTATATTGATACTGTTTTAATAGCTATGAAAATCAATTGACATTAATCAGAAGAAATTGTTAGACGAAACTACATATACAACGTGACTATTATAGTTAGTTCTGTTATACTGCTCTTAGAAGCTAGTGTGAAAAAGAGTTTCTTAAAGATAGATAAAGTTGTTTGATGAAAAGAACAACATTCTGGAATAGAACGAATTGCCTTAAGTGGGAAGATCGACATGTATAACTATTCTAGTCACTGCCATATCATTTCATTTACCTGAATGGAAATCTCCCCCGCCCCCCCCAAAAAAAAAGTTATCTTCTCTCCTCTCTTTTATATTTTCATGTTTTTATTTTTTATTTTTTACTCAGACTAAGTTTAGCTCTATTTCTACACACAGCATCTTCCTGCTATTCCCAGTTCCATCCTCCCTGCCCTCCCCTGTGTCTCCTCCTGCCGTGGGACCTCGACACTTTTTTTTTCTCGCACATTCGAAATTTGAGTTAAAGCCGCACTCGCCAGTAATTAATTCATTTATTCGCTCATTAATGCACTCCCACGTTTTTCAGCCGCGGTCCGTTTTGATTTCAGTGATCTGGACATGCTCGATCTTTTTGATGCTCTCAAAATTGTCCTTTCGATTGCGATGAGGCTTACTTCAACTAAATAAACCCCTATGTTGATATGTAAAATTAATATAAAAGATTATACTATGTACAAACGAATTAGACAATATTGGGTAAGGTTAGGTAATGTTAGGTAAGATTAGGAAAGGTTAGGTTAGGTAAGGTTACGTAGGGTTAGGTAATGCTACGTAAGGTTAGGTCAGGTCAGGTAAGGTTAAGCAAGGTTAGGTAGAGTTAGGTAAGGTTAAGCAAGGTTAAGTAAGGCGAGGTAAGGCTAGGTAAGGTTAGGTAAGGATAAGTAAGGTTAGGTAAGGATAGGCAAGTTTAGGTAGGGTTAAGGTAGATTAGATAAGGTTGGGTAAAGTTAGGAAATGTTAGGTAAGGTTAGGTAAAGTGAGGTTAGGTAAAGTTAGGTTAGGGTAGATTAGGTTAGGTTAGGCTAGGTTAGGTTAGGCTAGTTAAGCTAGGTTAGGTTAGGTAAGATTAGTTAAGTTTAGGTTACGTTAAATTAGGTTAGGTTAGGTAAGATTAGGTAAGGTTAAATAAGGTTAGGTAGCATTAGGTAATGTTAAGTAAGGTTAGGTAAGTTCAGATGAGTTTAAGTGAGGTTAGGTAATTTTAAGTAACGTTAGGTAAGTTTACGTAACGTTAGGTAAGGTTAATTAAGTATAAGGATGTTTGGGTAATATTGGGTAATACTAGGTTTGCTTGGTTTAGCTAAGGTTTGGTTCAGCATGGACTTTAAAGCTTAGTGCTGCAGGGGGCTACCTGCGACCTCGGCCAGTATAACTTGGAGTTTAGAATAGATTAGATAATAATCCAAAATTTAATAAATAAATGATTTATCGAAGTATGAATAAAATCAAGTAGAACATAATTTTTTTTTCGTGTATGTTTTTTCAAAGTGCAAAGTGTGCCATCGACATGAAATAGGCAAGGACTGGTCTACCAACGGAGTGGTTAGCGAATGGAAAAGACTCAGTAACCATGTATTGAGCGCTGAAAGAATCGGTTATTTTAAGAGAAAATATGACTTTAAGGATAGGAATAACAGGATGTAAAGGATATGGTACGGCAGTCTCCTCCATTCTTACGTTCTTCTGTTCTTATATGAATAGAATCAATTGGTGGCTGCTGGAATACAAGGAAAAAAAAAGAGTCGGTAAGGAAATTATCGCAGAGAAGGGGATGGGCTGCAACAAATAAATATGAAATATTCTGGCGGAAGCCAAAAGAAGAGGAAAAATACTAACTGGTATGAAAGGGAAGTCGGAAATGCAGATTGAAAAGGAAGTCTACGGTACTGGAAACTCGATTACAAAGGACAAAATGGATTAGCTCACCACTTTTTCGGTGTAATTTTGTTCATAAGAATAGAGGTGTTAATTAGAAGTTATCATGTCTCCCTTCTGCGGGATTGTCAAAGTGCCAACCAATGTAATACTAATCATTGTTAAAGATTTTTTTTTTTATAAAATTTTGCGAATGACATTTACTTTTATCAATATAATCCTCAACGGGTAACAATATGATCAAAATTATGTTATGAAAATGTATAATAATAGAAAAATAGATTATTTAGAAATATGTGAAATAAAAGAGGGTGGTATCTCCTAAAGAAAGGAAATTGTAAATAAATCTATTAAGAAATATATATATATGTATATATATATATATATATATATGTATATATATATATATGTATATATATATATGTATATATATATATATATATATTTATATATATATATATATATATATATATATATACATATATATATATATATACATACATATATATGCATGGATTTACATATTTATTCATAACAAAATTGTTGCGGGACGCTTGAGCGTGTATATGTGAAAAAAATGGCGGAGTTAGAGAAGAGTTCGATAGGGTTATTGGTCAAAAGAGATGAATGTTATACACACATGAAGAATAAAGAGAGAGAAGTTATATGGGAAATTAAATCACGGCAAATTTGAGATGAATAAATATATTTCAAAGGGGTAAAATTGATCATGAATCTACAAATAAGAAATATAGGAAAGAAACATCTGTTGAAGGAGTTTTATTGAATTAAAAAGTGGAGATTTTAAGAGCGAGATTGTAAAGAAAGAATCAAGAATGAATTTAGGAGGACAGGCCCATTAACAAGGGTGAAGAAGTTTTAGTGAGTTTGCTTACAAGAGATGAGACACAGAAATGTGACCTTAAAATGGGAAGAGGTTAAGAATGTATGTAAAAACATAAAAAAAATTAGAGGTGAAAAGTATTATTTTGAGTTGGATGGTGAATCGAAGAAAAGCAGAGAGATAAATCCAAGAAAATTTAAAAGAGAACAAAGAATGTAAATACATAATTGATATTGAAAGAGGTAAGGACATAACCATAAGTTTCAGATTTGGGGAGAATTGGAGTAAAATTGGGA
>NC_134784.1:44908758-44913758 GCF_046742065.1 Oratosquilla oratoria | reverse complement strand
ATCATTGTTTATTTGTATCTTTTTTTTTTAAGGAAATAATAATTCTTAAACAGAACTCTAGTTTTGAACCTGGCCCTTCCCCATAGGCGTCACAGGGAGTAAGGGAAATTAGTCTGGCGACCTTGCCAAGGATCGAAGGATAGAAGTTCGTCAACAATTCTGGTAAGATGGAGATTCTCCAAGATTTCTTTAAGTCCCAAGACCTTAGAGTTTTGCTAAGTGCGGACGTTTCTCATTTGCTTGAGATAGGTAATATCCTAGATTTAGATTTGAGCGGATACACTGATAGGGCAGATATACTTAGAGTAGTAGTATCCCATTTAATTGAGAGGGATTTGTTACCCCCAGAGGCTATTCTATATACCCGTCCCCCTAGATTAGAGGATTCAGGACTAAGGTTAAAACTTAGAGAAATGGAATTGCTAAGTGAAGAGCGTAAGCTCAGAATGGAGTTAGAATTGAAAGCTAAAGAGGAAGAGACGAAGATTAGGTTGGCTGAAATTGAATTAAGTAGAGCAGGATTGAGTTCTGGAGTTAGCTCTTTCTCGCCTAGAGATTTTGATGTCACTAGATATATCAAATTAGTTCCCCAATTTTCGGAGAAAGAGCCGGAGACTTTCTTTGTGCAATTTGAAAAGATTGCAACTCAACTCAAAATCCCCCGAGAATACTGGACTATGTTAATGCAGTCTCGTTTCATAGGTAAGGCCCAACAGATATATTCTTCTCTTCCCCTGAGTGAAAACTCGTACGAAAGTGTTAAAATTCGGGTCCTAAAAGCGTATGAGTTAGTCCCAGAGGCATATAGGTTAAAATTTCGAAACTTTAAGAAATTGCCTCAAGTAACTTTTGTAGAGTTTGCGGCAATGCAAGAACGCCTTCTGGATAAATGGTGTACGGCTAGTGAAGTCGATTCTCTAGAGAAATTTCGAGAATTAATTTTAGTGGAACAGTTTAATTCACAGCTAGATGCAGATCTTAGGGTTTATCTAGAAGTTCAGAAACCAAATAGTTTGTCTAAAGCTGCTATATTAGCAGAAGAGTATGCCCTGACTCACTCAAAGAAATACAAAACGGCAAATACAGACAACTTTAAGAGGACTACTTATAACACAAATACTAAGAGTACACCCACTCAGAATTCAAAACCCGAAGTTACACACACTAATTCTTACAAGTCTTATCCAAACTACCGAGACTTACATTGCACTTGGTGTAACAAGCACGGACATACAGTCTCTACCTGTTTCAAGAAACAAGGTAAATCCATGCATGCTAACCAAAGAACAACGTTAACTCACAACACTAACTGTGTTTCTGATAGTCAGTTTCAAGAAAAACCCGCTAGTCCTCCCAAAGCTATGCCATTAGAACTAACTTCCAAACCTCCAGTATTGTCTAGTAATGCTAGTTCCACATGTGGTATTAAGATGGAAGTAGACCCGTGTTTTCTACCTTTTATTTCGACAGGAACAATATCCACGACAGAGCATGACGCTCCTATACAAGTGTCCATTCTTAGAGACACGGCAGCTAAACAGAGTCTCATACTGGCTCAAGCTCTTACTAATCCACAACTAACTTACTTACATTCTGATGTACTCCTAGATGGAATCGGTGGAACCCGTAGATGTCCTTTGCATAAGATATATCTAACTTCCGATTTAGTCACAGGTCCTGTTGAAGTAGCGGTAATAGACTCATTGCCAGTTCCAGGGATCCAGCTACTTTTAGCTAACGACCTTGCAGGTAGCAAAGTAACCTTGCCCATTGTTACAGAATCTCCTAACCTTGTTCTAGATTCCCCTCTTGATAACCTTGATCTTTATCCTGCTTGTGCAGTAACTCGGTCCCAGAGTAGAAAGGTAGATGAAGAAGACTCTTTCGATTTAACATGCTTATTTTCCTCAGAACCAGAGACATTAACCATTACAGATCCTCTCCCCTTAACGAGAGAAAATTTGTTAAAGGAGCAGAAGAGCGATGAGACTCTTGTCCCGCTCTTCGAAAAGGCTGCCACTGAGGCAGAGGTAAATGACATTGACAGAGGTCTTTACATTCGTAAAGGCGTTCTGATGCGTAAGTATCGCCCAGCAGCTACCCCAGCTGACCAAACCTGGGAAGAAGTACACCAAATTGTTGTCCCCACTTCCCATAGAGAGAAAATCTTAGATTTAGCCCATTCTTCCGCTTTATCAGGACACCTAGGTGTCAGGAAGACCTTAAAAAGAGTAAGTGCTCATTTTCATTGGCCTACTGTGGTCAAAGATGTCTCAGATTATTGTCGTGCTTGCCCCACATGCCAGTTGGTAGGTAAAAGCAACAAACCAATTCCAGTAGCTCCTTTGCACCCCATTCCCGCTATAGGAGAACCTTTTTCCAAAATTTTGATAGATGTTGTAGGACCTCTTCCTCCTTCTAAGAAAGGATTCAGATATATTCTTTCTGTTATGTGTTTAGCTACCAGGTATCCCGAGGCTATTCCCCTCAAAGATACCAAAGCAAAAACAGTAATCAAATCACTGTTGAAATATTTTACATTAGTAGGTTTCCCTGTTGAGATCCAAAGTGATCAAGGAATTAATTTCCTGTCTAAATACTTTAAGAATTCATTGATTGAGTTAGGTGTCATGCACACCACTTCCTCACCTTATCATCCACAGTCTCAGGGCGCCTTGGAAAGGTTCCACGGCACCTTGAAAAGCATGATGCGTAAGTTTGTACAAGAACAGGAGAAAGATTGGGAAGAAGGCCTTCCCTTCCTTTTGTTTGCTGCTAGGACTGGTGTTCAAGACAGTTTAGGTTGTAGCCCAGCTAGTCTACTCTACGGACATGATGTCCGGGGTCCTCTCAAGATGGTAAAAGAGAAGTGGATGGAAGAAGACGCCCAAGTCCCGTCCCTCCAGTATCTCTCTCAAATTCAAGAAAGACTGGTGACTGCCTGGAAGATTGCTAGGGAGAATCTAGAAAATTCTCAAAGGAAAATGAAGGTAAAGTACGACCGAAAGGCTAAACCACGTAGTTTTTCTCCAGGAGACCAAGTGTTGGTCTATCTCCCAGTAGCAGGTGAGCCCCTTATGGCCAAGTACCAAGGGCCTTATACTATCTTAGAAAAGGCCAGTAGCTTAAACTACATTATTCACACTCCGGAAAAAAGAAAAACTAAGAGGTTAGTACATATCAATACTTTAAAACCCTACTACCACAGAATACCCATTGCCAGCCATACTACTGTTGATGTAGATGAGACGGAGAGATTTTTCCCTCAGCCAGAACTGCCTCTTCAAAACTCCAAGATATTAGAGGACCTCGACTCTAAGGTAAACCACTTAGAACCTTATCAGCGATGTTCATTGAAGAAACTACTTCTCAAATTCCCTTCCCTGTTCACTGACAGTCCGAGACAAACTGAGTTAGTTCAGCATGAGATAAAATTAGTCTCGCAGGATCCTATTAAACTGCCCCCATATCGGTTAAACCCGACCAAGAGAGAGTGCCTACGTAAAGAGGTAAATTCTTTGATTGATCAAGGTATTATAGAACCTTCACATAGTCCTTGGAGTTCACCATGTATTTTGATTCCTAAATCTAACAATACTTACAGGTTAGTAGTTGATTACCGAAGGGTAAATGAGAAAACTAAAGCTGATGCTTACCCCTTACCTCGGATTGAGGATATCATAGATAACTTAGGGTCAGCTACCTACCTTACTAAATTAGATTTCTTGCATGGGTTTTACCAAATAAGCCTCCACCCTGATGCGAAGGAAATTACTGCCTTCGTGACCCCTGACGGTTTATACCATTTCAACGTTATGCCTTTTGGTTTGAGAAACTCTCCTGCAACCTATCAACGTTTGATAAACACACTTATTACAGGTTTGCCAGGAGTAAGGAGTTATTTGGATGACATTATTATCTACAGTAAAACATGGGAGGAACATTTAACCCAACTTTATAATTTCCTCAGCAGAGCTGATCAAGCTCGCCTCACCTTGAACTTGGCCAAGAGTGAGTTTGGACAAGCCCAGGTGGCTTATTTAGGACATGCAGTCGGCAACTCCATGGTTAAACCCCTGGACCTCAAAGTGAAGGCTATAACCAACCTACCTAGACCTACTAACCGCAGGGAAGTAAGAAGGGTGTTGGGAATGTTCGGGTATTATCGCCGTTATTGCAAAAATTTTGCAGAGATTGCTGAGCCCCTGACTAATCTACTGAGAAAGGACCAACGGTTTCAGTGGACCCCGACATGCGATCAGGCCTTCTCGCAACTTAAATCCCAATTAAAGCATAGCCCAGTGCTGATAACCCCAGACTATACTCTGCCTTTTCATCTCTATACAGATTCCAGCGAAGTAGGGATTGGAGCGGCTCTGCTACAAGAACGTCATGGTACCAAACGTGTGGTAGCATACTTCAGCCGTAAACTGAAACCTTCACAGCGTCATTATTCCACTATTGAGAAGGAATGTCTGGCCCTCATAGAAGCGTTCCGGCACTTCGAACCCATCATCGGAGGTCACTTCGAGATACACCTCCACACGGATCACAATCCTCTGGTGTATCTTAACCGAATGGCGAATACGAACCAGAAACTCACCAGATGGTACATCGAACTCCAGGGGGTCCCCATTTCCTTTCATCACGAAGCCGGAACAAGCAACGTTCTTGCAGATACGCTCTCCCGTTACGTGTCTCTTGAGGAAGGAGGAGTTACGACTACAGGCTCGTCGTAGTGAAGATTTCATTCAGACGCACATGCGCGCATGTACGTATGTGTAACTCGGACTATGCCAGCCGTTCCCACGGTAGGCTTGGTGGACTTCTCGATATCCAACTGTCAGTGATCGACGTAAGAGTACTGTTAAAGTGATGAATTATATATATATGATGTATTCCATTCCTTTCGTACACTGTCAACCATATTCTATACATTACATATAGATTTATGTATGTATATTGTCTTGTGGATCTCTCTTGTCAATCTTACGAGTTGA
>NC_134784.1:44898758-44901258 GCF_046742065.1 Oratosquilla oratoria | reverse complement strand
AGTTTTCCAGAAAGAGTGTATCAATACCCAAGGATTCTATGTCCTCGGTAAGTGTTCTATCTGTGTTTGTGTTGTCTTGTGAAATGTGAGCGTTTTGTACAACATTTATTATCTGGTTTGAGACCTAGTTACAGCACATATAGGGTAAATGGGTGGATTTTCTAGTAAATAGGGGAATTTACCTTACCTTACTAATTATTCTATAAAATCCTTCTATGTACTTATGCATCTAATTCTCTTTTCTTTGATGGCTCTAAGATTATTCATGATAACCCCCAATAGCATAAAATAAGTAAATGCTCATCAAAAATTCAAAAACAATAGCTGCCAATGTGTCTAAAAAACACCTTGCGAAGACTGCTCCAAAATCTACTGGAGTCAAACGTGAAGTAATATTCCTACGCCCAGGATAATTCAATGATATCTATTCACACGACTGAATTAAATCACTGCATGGACTAAGACAAGACTGACATGATTTACAAATCAAATTGCAATTAGAGAAGAAAAATTGATGAATTCTCCCTGAGTAAACATCTCTCAAGTTTTAACACGTCTAAAGGGCAATAGTCCCCTGACGGCATCACTATCTTAGCCGTTAATAAACTTGTACGTAAAATAGTTCGCCAAGACCTGAAGCCACCACCTGGTGCCCAAATGTGACCACATATTCCCATGTTTACCTTCCCACGTCCCCACTACGTATCCTTATTTTGCATATGTGTTAGAACATCTAACTCGCTTGTGTATATGTGTGTATATATATATATATATATATGTATATATATATGTACATATGTAAATATATATATATATATATATATATATGTGTGTGTGTGTGTGTGTGTGTGTGTGTGTGTGTGTGTGTGTGTGTGTGTGTGTGTGTGTGTGTGTGTGTGTGTGTGTGTGTGTGTGTGTGTGTGTGTGTGTGTGTGTGTGTGTGTGTGTTTGTGTGTGAGTACTGTGTCTTTGTACATATGTACAGTATATATGGTCAGAAGTGGAATGGGAAGTTATTTTGTTCAACTTCGGGTCCCACGTCCCGTTTTTTGATGTCGACGACGCGATGGCGAGCTTGACGTCTCTGGTACATTTTCCGGGCACGCCTATCCTCTCGTGTTTTGGTTACCAGATCCGAGGAAACTTTACCTCGGTCGATCCTCTTCGTCGGAAAGAAAAAATCTCCGACTTCGATTTTTCTTTTTCTTTTCTTTTTTTGTTGGTGTGTGGTGGGGGGAGGAGAGGGTAAGTTCGGTTGTTCCAATATTTGTTTGTGCTGCCAGGAGAGGGAAATTAAAAATTCACTTCAAAATCAGTTTTCCCGACAGATATTTTACATGCGTGTATGAGTATATGGGTATATGCGTTTATGCGTATATATATACATGAATATATGGGTATATGCGTACATCCGTGTGTAGGTAAGTAGATATATGGAAATATGGATACATAGATACATAAACATATGGATATATGGAAATATGGATACATGTTTTGCATGGATACATGTGTACATGGATACTGGTGTACATGAATGTATTTGTTTATGAATACATGTGTACCCGATTACATGTGCACGTGGATACATGTGTACATAGATACATGAGTACACGTATAAATGTGCACACGGATAAATGTGCACACAATTAAGTATTCACACTGATAAATGTGCAAACGGATAACATCCGCGTGCATACTTTGGTGGATGGATACAGTTGTACATGTGTAAAGATGTATAAGTATATAATGTATATATTGATCTCGTCTTGTCCCGAAGTAAACTCATGGTAGCTCAGTGTATAGATTGTCCCGCTTTCCAGTTCTGTGCAACACCTGTTCAGTTTGGTCCATTACCTATGGCCACTATAATTGCGACTAATGAAGTCGTTCTTGTACACTTGGTTCTAAACGATGCAGAATATAAATTTTGAATAATCCTCATTCTGAATTTAATGGAAGATACTTGACAAACACTGGTTCACAGAAGAAAAAATGCCTATAGGAGGTATTTCCATTTAGAACTGAAATTCATATGGAATGAATGAGGTGTCACATATATAAAATGCTATATAGTTAAATAGGTAAAACATAGAATAAATATATATGGGAATAAGTAAGTATATGAACATAGTCAATAGATACGTAAATTGGTAAATAAAAGTACATATGTATATATATATATATATATTTATATATATATATATATATATATATATATTATCATTATTATTATCATTATTA
This sequence comes from Oratosquilla oratoria, assembly GCF_046742065.1. NCBI lineage: Eukaryota > Metazoa > Arthropoda > Malacostraca > Stomatopoda > Squillidae > Oratosquilla > Oratosquilla oratoria. Next base: position 44,899,017 of record NC_134784.1, on the reverse strand, counting down.
TTATTATTATTATTACTGTATTACTATTATTATCATTATCATTATTATTATTACTATTATTATTGTTATTATTAGTTTTATTATTTTAATTATTATTATTATTATTATTATTACACTGGGGAACACTCATTTTGTTGCATTTAAAAAAAGACTTTTCTATAGTCAACTTGAGTGTGCTGATTTCAAATCTGAAGTCGGGTTTTGTCTGCAAGCTACAGATTTTATGCAATTTGACATTTTTATTTATTTTTTAAATTTT
>NC_134784.1:44881258-44888758 GCF_046742065.1 Oratosquilla oratoria | reverse complement strand
TCCCCTCCCACAAAAACCAGTCCCGCTTGACCGAGTGGTCTTTTCTAGGTAGTTCAATCTCCAGAGTATATTCCTCATCGACTTTGCAGCTCAAGAGAATCGGTGCTCCCTCTTAAGCTCCATGTCCACAGCTCAACTTTTTGTTCAGCTTATCTGCCGCGACTACTTGCTCAACTATATCAACTTAAAATATCTAACGGCACTTTTGACGTTATCATATTACCTAACTATGCTTTACTTGATCTCTTTCATTATAAGCAGACGGTCGTGATCTTGTTAGGCAGCAATAGCGGTTCCATCCTCCTGTGTAATTCTACCATACTCCCTGACTCCCTTTTCCTACCCTTTATTAACGTTGCTAACGTGATGTCATACAGTCCCAACTATTTTCACTTGCGAATTAGATGTAACCACGTTGACTAGAGCAACAGCACGCATATCATCGCAGTGAGTCATCAGCTGTACTTCACAGGCTGAGGTTCCTATGTCCGGACTTTCCCACATTCTTAACCCGCAGAATGCAAGGAAAACCCGATTTGTGTTCTCCAACAGCTGTGCCTTCTTCCTCAACAGTAATTTACTATCTCACCGGGAATCCCCACCCTCTCTGACCACATACCCCTAATCCTTCACAGCCCTTTTTCATCTATCTTTATCCCTACGGAGTCCCGTTTACAATAAAGTCAGGCTAACTGGAAAGGTTTCATGACATACAACAACATGCACAGCGCTCCACACGAAGCAAGTGAGCAGGAATGGCTTTACTCACAAGGTTTGTCAAAAGATTGCTATGTTTACAGCTTCTATGTGCACAGACTTCGGATTGCACCACAGAATAGACTAACGGAATTTCAACACGCGTTCCCAGAGGACCATGATATTATCCTAGAAGAAGATCTTATCTTTTAAAGTCTATACTGTTTCTCAAGAGGATTCATTGGATATAAGCTTGCCTCAGCGTTCCATCCCTTTGCATTTGAATAACTTCAAAATTCCAATGTATGAATACTTAAGTGATCGCTCATGAGCATGCCCAGACACCCCATTCCTTTAGTTCCATGAAACACAACATTTCGCTGGAACCATTATCCCATAGTATCTCGGTGTCATCAGACACACATATCACTTCATCTCCCCTGTTCCTTTCCTTGTTTGTGAGGAAGTATCGTCCTCGACTTATTTCTCCTGTATTTCTGTAGGCCAAATTTAAGTTAATGATTCTATCGATATTATCTTTATCGTTAATTTTCATTTCCTGGAACAGTACATTGGTATACCGTACAGAGATGTTGGTCGGCGGTGCACGACGATTACCCCATCTTTTCCCAGTATCCTTGCCGACGCCTCTTTAAAGTAAGAAATCGCAACACAGATTACACCTTGTGGCGATGTGTTAATGTTGCTTACTCTCTATTGTGAGTTCTCTTCTTTACTAGTTGGTATGGGTAGCCAATTTAGCAGAATACCTTCTGTGTGTGTGTGTGTGTGTGTGTGTGTGTGTGTGTGTGTGTGTGTGTGTGTGTGTGTGTGTGTGTGTGTGTGTGTGTGTGTGTGTGTGTGTGTGTGTGTGTGTGTGTGTGTGTGTGTGTGTGTGTGTGTGTGTGTGTGTGTGTGTGTGTGTGTGTGTGTGTGTGTGTGTGTGTGTGTGTGTGTGCGTGTGTGTGTGTGTATGCGTGTGTTTATATATATATATATACATATATATACATATATGTATACATATATATATATATATATACACATATATATATATATATATACATATATATATATACATATATGTATATATATATATACATATATATATATATATACATATCCCTCTCACACAAGTCATCCTTTTCTAATACACCTATGTTTCCCCATCATGGTACCTGTGCTCCCAGCCATTAAAAATAAATGAAAATAAATAAATAGATAAATAAATCAAATAATAACAATAATTATTCAAGAAATTTAACTACAAGAACCATCCTTAGCACCTAGTGCAGCATATGCATAAAATCACTTCCGCTATTGTATTCACTCCACCGGACAGGACAGGTATCTGAATTCTTTTTTTGGTTATTAAACACGAACAAAATAGCCATAAGGCTTCGGTCTGATAGATACCCTGAGATTATTACACTCATCAGAGAGAGCCGCCATAATGTTATTAATGTGCTCTTTCGAAATTATCAACTAAACTCCTGTGAATAAAATATAATGATGATGCATGAGTTTTATGCCCTACAGTAACAACTATAATTTTTCTTTCTTGCATCATTTGGGTACAAATTGAATAAGCATTGCTCCTTTTCCTGTCAAAAAAGGAGTTATAAATACAATGTAAAATGAATATTGCACGTGATGACCCATTATATATATAAAAGATGTCTGGCTGCTATTGTTGAATGGAAATTAGGAATATTTTATATTCTTTCTTTTGTCGTAAAATAGGAAATAACCACAGAGTAGGTTACATCAATGTATGTAACAGAGGCTTTCTCCCCTTTTAAGGATTGGTAGCTACCTAAGGCATGCACCCACCCCCACTCACCCCACTCCCATCCGTCACCCATTTGTTTCTCTTTCATCTTAGCTCCTCGTGTATGAAAAGCCATCCCTTTCTTGTCATTGTACATCCAAAGCAAAGCCAACCACTTCATTTACACGGCGACCCTCCCTCCTCCATTCTTCGTGCGAAAATAGAGAAAACGAGGAGAAAATTCCTTCGGGCTGCGTAGATTTATCGTCCATTCACAACCATTCCCCATCCACACCTATCCTTTGCAACCTCCTTTCCCTGTTCAGCAGAAATTCCCCCTTTACTAAAGTCCCCCCATACCTCATCCATCCATCTCGTTCTCCCTCTTCCCCTCAAGCTCACTCTATCCACCTCTACTTGCCATACTTACAAAAGAATAGTCTTACATAGCAAAGAAAAGTTCCCTTTATGATGAATATTTAATTTTCTCGTGTGGTTTTATCTGGTGAACACTAAGTGTAAAGTCATCCTGCATTGCGTGTAAACTAAGTTTAAACAAGAACAGTATCAAAACGGGCCTTGTCGAGGTAAGTCGTTACGTTATACAATTTACCATATTTGGTCTGAGCGCCGGAAAACTCAAGAAAGACTACTTGTTAAACCAGTGAAGGGTCATTTTGAGTACACAGGAACATTATTACAATTTGGTTAGATTTTATTTTCTTCTTTCAGTACACCACTTTTTTCTCGGGTATGCTACGTCATATAGGATGGAACACCTTCCATTTTTATGTGATTTCTACAACTTTAGTCTCATTTAGTCCATTTAGGAGTGATGTTTTACACATTCACTCCACCTACTTCCAGTTGATATAATTCAGCTGAAAGAAACTCATGCACTCCATGAGTATTATCTTTTATTATCCTATTTGTGAAGGGTATCGTTCCATAGGTATTTATTTTGGCTAACCGAAGATGTTCTTAAACCACTGATGGAAATGCCTTCACTAGCCGCATGTATTTTATTGGCAGCTCAGATTTACCACTCTGGCTACACTGGTGGAGTAATCAAAAGCGTGCTGGTCTCGCATTCGCTCAATTGTGGGTTTCAGTCACGCATTCCTCCCCGATTCCCAGCAGTAACTCTTTGTTACTTGTCCCAACAATCACACAAGAGCATAATAGGGAGAAGGTGACGGCTTCGGCCGCACCTACACGCCTCCTGGTGGACACTCCTCACCAATACGTTTTAAAGTCTCCCCTCCTAAATCATCAAGCTTAGTAGACACTTTGTTTATCGTATGTCCATCTTTCTTTCTTCCTCATTCCTGTTGTTTCGTTCTCCATATTTTCCTATATACCTCCGTTTCTCTCCTTTATACTCACCTGTGTATCTTTTTCTATTCATTAAGACTTTTCTTTAGCGTGTGTTTTTCACTTATCCTAGTTGTGACAAAGCTACTGTTATATTCTCCATGGCACTTCTTCGGTAGTGAGGGGATTATTGTATATATCGATTAATTTTGACATGATATGTTTCACTCTGGCCACGAAATTCATTACAATATTGGCTCTATACCAGCAAAACTGGGAGCTGGCTAGAAACAGAGATTTATTAAACAGCATTTTTTAAGGACGGATATGACCTGTCTATTCCCTTCGTATTTATCACTTAAAGCTTCTAGTTCTTTGATCCTTAAACAGCAGTATATTTTCCCAAAATATTTAAAAAACCCTTGCTGATAGTAAAAAAAGAATTAGTATATAAGTAAATGTACAGTATAAACGAATATATTGTTTTAGTGAAGCAGATATGTATAAAGACTGTGGGTTTGATAATAAAAGCATAGAATTCGGCTCATATTTATTACATACCATTAGGAAGATTTTTGGATATACGGATATTGCATATTCCTCCCGAGGCCAACATGGCTACCATTTTAAAAAATGGCCGCGATGGGGTATTACATAACACATGATACTGTAAATTCTACTCTCGAGCACACTGTCCGCCGCAGTGGCATAGTACCGTGCACTGGAGTACAACCTTCCTACACTTTCATTGTCTCTGCATCCCTTCTTACAGTCGAATCTGAGAAGTTGCCGGCATAATTGCATTACTTCCGGGAGGATTGTCCGGCAGATGTCTCAGCCAGTGTTACTTCACCCATCCCCATCCGTTAAGGGATGGGAGCTCTACATCAGCAATCATCATCTGACTAATAGTAGCCAGCTTGTTGGGCAGTTTTCCTGATGTGCTGTTTGAGGATTTCTCGAGTTGGCGGGAGAGCAACTATTGCACGACCTTTCTGGGTGAAGAGCCTCATACTTGCGTCGTTGACAGATTGGTAGCTACAAGTGCGGTCATACAGGAGAACAACGAAATCGCTGCAAGGTGTCCATGCTATTATCTATAATATAATTGAGGGGTTTCGTGTAGCGCCCAAGGCACCGAAGGTCGCAGTAACCTAATCACAGGCCTTCCACGTATTCTATGCAGTCGTTTTACTCCTGCTTCCAAAGTTTGACACGATATCACACCCAATGAAGGCATGAAATGAAAGTAATCCTCGACACTTATCAGGTCATAATGCCTGGGCCATCTCGTAAGCTGCAAAGATCTTAAAGTTCTTCCCGGTACCGAAGCAACCACAGCTCATCTATGTTGAGGCATTCTGCTGCTGCAACCACAATGACTACGACATCTATGTCATCTATGCAGACTAGCACCTTGGTGTAGCCCTGCTCCATAGCATCTTCGTCATGGAGCATCCTGGTGTAAATGGAGCAAGACTAGCGATATTTCTGGAATGCGCACATAACACGTCATTGTATAGAGGGCTGATGACTCATTTTTTCTGTCTCTAGAGTATCTATTCTCGTTGCTTGGAAGGAGAATAGCTCTACTTTGTTCTCGTCGATCCGAAGGAAAACCTACCGGCTTTCTGGTATGAAGCTAGATAGCTCAACTCGTTTCCAGATGCCTCTACCTCTCTTTGTACGAGTGTTAGCCTGTCTGGCAGTATTCAATCAGGACTATATTTACTCTGATTGCATCCTATAGCACTTGTCAAGCTAGGGATTGTGGAATATATTGGCGATTGCTCCCGTGATGAACAAGCCACCTTTCAGTCTGAGTGGGCAAATTGCTCCCTCCAACAGGAAGTAGTGACAGATGTGGTTTCCCAACTCAGACGAAATGCTCAGAACCCTGTCGTAGACGATGGACAGACTATGGCGGTACAGATCATCAACGAAGTCTCACCTCTGTGTCTTTGTTTAGATCAACACACCAAGGTACACAGCCACAGATGTCTTCCTATTGTGGCTATACTTGGTAGATTTTACTGCACCGGTGTTCTTGCGATGGCGTGCACAGCTGTTGTAATCAAGAACTGGGAATATATAAGTGTATGAGCTGGTATAGATGAGTGGTTTGACTTTTCTTGAATATTGGGGCCATTCAAGATCATAGAAACCAGTGGGATGAGTGAATTTGGCACCGACTCTTCCTGTCTGTGGGTTTCAAATGAACCATTGAAGACAGTAGTCTTCTTCAGCATATCTCTTTGTGTTATATTGGCATCAGAATGTCATGACTGTCGGCATCTTGCTCACATGCCTTGCGCAGGGCTGCTCCAACATCTTTGTTGAAAGTAAGTAGAATGTCTCTTCCTTTATTGTGCTCCTCCAAGTCAGGGAAATGCCTTCAAATTCTATTTTTGAGTCTGGGTGAGTAAACACGCACAGTCAGGTTTATTCCAATCTGCATCAGTTGGTGTTTTATAGGTTTGTTAGGTCTATCAGTTTGAACACTGGTGCCACAGCAGAGCCCATACGGGCTTTCCCTATAGGACACCAGTTCAGCAAGCCTATGTCATTATTTACATTGTCTTGGTATGGATCCTCATTCATCTTCGTGCCTCTGGCTTTATTGTACAGAGAAGCTATACACTTGGTATAGTACTTGGCTTCTTGTACTAAAAGACCTCTTCCACATAATTTAGCTAACAGTGGTGTCTCCTCTACTTTTGGGGCACATTTCCTGACTGGGACATGAAGCTCAAAGGAGGAAACCTTGTGCAGAGCCTCATTTCCAGTTTGTCTGTCACAAGTGAAACAGTTATCAACTGAAGGTTGTGGTCGGTCTACACTATGACGGATGTACTTCCTTGGGACATCTGCAATGTGCTCATAGGAAGATTTCCTCTTCTCGGTTCGAAACAGTTGAGCTTTGTTTATTTGAGTCTACACGAATCATGCCACCTCACTCTGTTGTGCTTGAATGTTGCCTGAATGCCATCACCGTCATCCAGTTTGGAGAGATCTATAGTCTTTGGCAGATATTTGATCTTGCTGAAAGTGAGGAGATTGTCTGCAAGAGCCTGGTACCCAGAACCACTGGTGCTACACTTTGAATCAGCTGGGCAGCGTAGCTTCTCGGAGGTTTCTTTCTGACATAGCACACACTAGTCTCAATTTGTCAGACATAAAAAATATGTACCAGATGAGCCTGGCTGTTAGGGTCCAACACCAATAAACGTTTGCCCGTCGTCAGTCGATCAGAATACAATTAAGGTACTGCCACCGGACTGAGCCCCCATCGTGACCTGAAAACAGATTTACGGGAATTAAGACTTACACAATGTCTTAGATCTAGCACATATTATGTCAGTGCCAGCCATTATGTAAAGTGGTCGCCACAGATACCATGGGACAAATATGCAACATTCCCACATATAGATATATTCCTAAGTGTATATCCTGTGTGTCAAAGACCATCCTTTTATCATCAAATCCACAATTAAGTCGAAAAAGCTCACATAATTGCTGCACTATTGCGTTTACAAATTAATCGTCCCTTAAATGAACCCTTAAGTGAAGGACGGTTTTCTTCAGCTGAATAAAATGAACTGAAGATACTTGTGAAGACTGTCTCAATCGTCTCACTACTTATCAAGGACATTATGACCACATTTGAAACACTACACGAATCTGCTTATTATACCATTAAAACTCTTTTAATGAATTTT
>NC_134784.1:44871258-44876258 GCF_046742065.1 Oratosquilla oratoria | reverse complement strand
CCACTCTTTACTGTCATTTCTTCCCAGCAGATTTCTTTGCAATTAAAGTCGCCCATCATAACTATTCTTCCTCCGTCTTCCATTATTTTAGTTAATGCTATCTTTGTGTCCTCTAACATACTTTTATGTTCACTCTCCTCCCATGAGGCTGTTTTCGGAGGCACATAATTGATCACAAATTTTCTGCTCTTCTTATCTCGGTCTTCCACTTCTATCATAATCATCTCTACTGTATTCTTTCCATATATGACACCTTTCACGTTTATATCCTTCTTAGTCAGGAACATAACTCCACCCCCTTGTTTTTTCTCTCTGTTTCTAATCCAATAATTGTATGTATCATGTCCTACACTGTTGGGTGGTAGTGGGCCTTTTAATTTTGTTTCTACAATTCCCATTATGTCCGGTTCTTTTTCTTTCAAATAATCATTGAGTTCATTCAATCCTGTTATCAATCCATCTATATTTGTGTAAGACACTCTTAGTTTTCTGCCACTTCCATTGTGTTCTCTGTTTCCCTTATGTTTTTCTTTAGTATGTCGAACTGCTTTATTTTCATGTTCACTACTCTCCAATAGAATCTCTCTTTCTCTGACTCCGTTCTTTCCTCGTTTTTTGCCTTAGCTTCAATTCTTTTCTGCTTTTCTGCCTCTCTTTCCTCCTTATTCATTTCTCTTTTTATCCATACCTTTTTATATTGATCATTTGTTGCTAGTTTCCCTGTCTTGGATAGAATTTTCTCTGCCGTTGTTTGTGACCTGAATTTAATCTTAATTGGTCTGGTCTTATCTGTACTATATTTTCCGAGTCTGAATTTTTCCTCAATTTCCTTTATAATTTCTGGTTCATCTTCCTGGACTAATTTTAATAAACTGCTTACTCTTTCATTTTCCTCCTTGATTCTTGCGGTTCTATCTGGGTTATGTTTCTCTTCCATTCCTAATATAATTATACATTTCTTTTTGTCAGCTAATTCTCTTACTATATTCTCCTTCTGTCTCATCACTTTAATAACTGAGTCTTCATTATGTTCTCTCAATTGCTGTTTGACTATGTCAGTGAATGAAACCTTATTCCCTTCTTGAGTTATTCTCCAATTTTTAGCTTCTGTAGCTATTTTCTCTCTGTTTTCATTACTATTCTTCTTCAATTTCTCATTCTCCTCCTTTACATTTCCTAACTGTCTTTTTAGGTCCTCTATTTCTTCAGTTAAGTTTCTGTTAGCCTTCTCTAGTTGTTCCAACCTTTCAATTCTCTGGAAAATGGAGTCTACATTACCTAACTTACGTTCCAAGTCCTCGATCACCTTATCAACTCTCTCCTCTAGTCTTATCAGTCGGGGGGGGGGTTGTGTCCCCCCACCCTCTTTAAATCCCTGGAACATATTCTCGTCACTTTCTTCTGTATTGCTCCTCTCTATACTTCTAATCTTTACATTTTTATTAGACATTTGATCCTCACTCAGTCTTTTGTTTACCTTTCGCTTGTCTGGCTGGGCAAAGTCTACTCCCTCCTCATTTCCTTCCATTTCCCTCAGTAATCCCTCCCCTTTTCCTCTTTCCCTACGTTCCCACTACTCCACGAGCAATTTCCCCCCCACCCTGCAAAAACACTAGGCACTTCTCTTTGCGTTGGGATCCACAGACTTCAGTTTTCTTCAGAACGTCATCCAAGCCGTCCATTCGCTGAAGTGTGTGTGTGTGTGTGTGTGTGTGTGTGTGTTTCCGCATACTTAGAATCACGAGTTTATGTGATTTCTCATGCATATATATATACATATATATATATATATATGTGCGAGTGTGTGTGTGTGTGTGTGTGTGTGTGTGTGTGTGTGTGTGTGTGTGTGTGTGTGTGTGTGTGTGTGTGTGTGTGTGTGTGTGTGTGTGTGTGTGTGTGTGTGTGTGTGTGTGTGTGTGTGTGTGTGTGTGTGTGTGTGTGTGTGTGTGTGTGTGTGTGTGTGTGTGTGTGTGTGTGTGTGTGTGTGGAAGAACCACCAAGGAAAAAGATAAACTGATGGCCAAGCGCTTTCGTCTATCCAGACATCCTCAGTGTACATGTAACCTGAGGATGTCTGAATGGACGAAAGCGCTTGGTCATCAGATTATCTTTTTCCTTGGTGGTTTTTTTTCGCATATTCAGAATTACGAGTTTATTTGATTTATAATTCATAAATATATATATATATATATATATATATATATATATATGCGGAAAAACCACCAAGGAAAAAGATAAACTGATGACCAAGCGCTTTCGTCTATTCAGACATCCTCAGGGTACATGTACCCTGAGGATGTCTGAATAGACGAAAGCGCTTGGTCATGAGTTTATCTTTTCTTCCTTGTGGTTTTTTCCGCATATTTAGAATCACGAGTTTATGTGATTTCTCATGCATATATATATATACATATATATATATATATACAGTATATATATATATATAGATAGATAGATAGATAGATAGATAGATATATAAATAGATTGATAGGAATAGATATGGATATGGATGTAAATATATTTGTGTGGACATATCTCTATATATCATATCTTCATTTTTCTGATATTTTCATTGTTATTTCTCATTCCGTATATACTGTGTGTATATATATATATATATATATATATATATATATATATATATATACATATATATATTATATATATACATATATATAATATATACTCGTATATATATATATATATATATATATATATATATATCCGTCTGTGGTATTGGCTGCATGTTATTGTGACAGAGTAGCGTGCAGTTGATACTTTAGGGTTCATACGGGGGCCCCTATGGATCAGAGACACACATCATTTTGTCTGTGATAGAGGAAAATTCTGTTCATAGAGAAATTATGACACTTTTATACTTCGACTGTCCCTCCGTTATGCTGTCCCCTAACCCTTTGTTACTGTCCTGTTCCATTTCTCTGGATATTTATTTCCTTTTTTCTTCTACTCAGTGGTGGGGGAAGAGAATGCTACCACTAAGTCTTTCCACCTGAGTCGTAAGAGGTGACAAAAAAAACGGGACGGGGGATGGGATTAGGAGTCATACTACCTGTAGCCCCAAAATGGGACATTCCTAAAAAAGTAAAGGCAAAACAGGGTCTGGGAGTTTTCCATCCAGTACCCTAAGATTTTGTTCTATTAATGTGCATGGATGTGGTACACATGAGAGTAAAAGAGAAGAGATAGGCAGTATGTTTGTGAGAAGAAAGATGGATGTACTGGCTTTGAGTGAAACTAAAATGAAAGGGAAGGGCGAGTGTGAGTTTGGGAGTGTAGCTGGGAGGTACTCAGGAGTGAAGAGGGGACGAGGAAGAGAAGGGGTGGCTATACTAGTAAGTGAAGAGATAATTAAGCGTGTAGTGGAGTGGAAGGAGGTTTCATCAAGGTTGATGTGGATGAAAGTGAAGCTGGGAAGGGAGATGTGGTTTTTTGTAAGTGCTTATGGACCTGGTAGAGGAAAGGGAGGGTTTTTGGGTAGATATAAATGAGTGCATAGATGGATTAGGGAGAAATACCAATGTATTTGTATTGGGAGACCTTAATGCTGGGGTAGGAAACGAACTAATAGACGGGGTGATTGGGAAGTATGAAGTTCCAGGTAATAATCGTAGTGGAGAATTGATGGTGGAGATGTGTCTTGAAAGAGAGTTGATGATGGCAAATACAGTGTTTAGGAAGAAAGTAAAGCAGAGGGTGGTGGATGGAAGGGTGGCAGATAGAGCGTTAATGGACTATATAGTGGTGACCAGGAGTATGGTAGGAAGAGTTAAAGATGTACATGTTCTAAGGGTAGAGAGTGGGGGGAATATCCGATCACTTTCTGGTGGAAGGTAAATTGAGAGTGGAGAATAGGCGGAGAAAGAGGAAAAGAGCAGAAGGTAGGGAGGTACTTATAGTGAAATATTTAAATGAGAAAGAAAAGGAGAATGGGTATAAGAAGAAGCTGAGAGAAGAGTTATAGGGAGTGAAGGATAGAGTACAACTGGGAGTGGAGGAGGAATGGGGATGGTTCAAGGAGGGAGTCATGAGGTGTGCAAAGATGGTGTGTGGAACAAGGAGGGCATGAGGAAATAGAAGGAAGGGTAGTGAGTGGTGGGATGAGGAAGCAAAGAAGGGTGTAGAAGAAAAGAAACAGTCATTCATAGATTGGCTACAAATTAGGACGAGGGAATCGTATGAGAAATACAAAGTAAAGAGAAGGGAAATTAAGCATAATATAAAGGAAGCAAAGAGTAGAGCAGATTTAAAATGGGGTAAGAGTATGACAAAAAAAAATGAAAGTAATAAAAAGACGTTTTGGAAAGAAATTAAAAGAGGAAGAGGAGGCGAATCAAGTGTTTTGTTCACTTTGAAGTTCTGAGATATCCTTTTGTTCCGTCATCACCTTCTTACATGTTCAGACCCAGTTCTACTTTTTTCATTGTTATTTTTAATCTGTAGTACATGTTTTATTATGTTTTTTTTATATCATTTTCTCCGCTTCCTCAACTCACCAGGGGGATCCTCGCCTTACCACCTAACACTCCTCGGATTTTTTTTTTTTTTTTTTCTTATGTAATAGCGTCACTATTCTTTAACGGATCTTTATCATATTGGATACATTCACGTACACCAACGGAATCAATTAAAGAAAATAAAACTTTGTTATATTGGACGTAAGAGCTTAGACAACATTATTACTGTTTTTTTTTTTTTTTTTTTTTTTTTTTTTTTTTTTTTTTTTTTTTTTTTTTTTTTTTTTTACGGATATCTATCATATTTGACAAAGGGGTTCACATGCATTTCTGAATGATAAAAAAAGAGAGAAAGTTCGAGTTTGTTACCCATGCTCTCCATTACCTTTAGGTTTACATCCATCCTTAATGAACATAGAAGGAAAAGAAAATGTGGGTTTCTTGCTTGTGGTCTCAGCGTTTGGACAATAACTCCTACATTCCCTAACGAATCCTTACCACATTTAGCGAGGAGGTTGATATACA
>NC_134784.1:44861258-44866258 GCF_046742065.1 Oratosquilla oratoria | reverse complement strand
AGTAGCATGGGAGAGACGTCAACACAGGGAGTAGGAGAAGTGAAGGGCTGGACCGAGATAGCTGAAAACTTGAACGACAGTGTCAACAATGCCGGTTCCCGTGCCAAGAGATTGAAGGTTAGTGGAAAGACTGAAGACCAAGCTAAATCTGCCACCACGAAAGATCCCTTAATGACTGCAATAGAAGCAGCCGGCATGGACCAGGACTTGATAATTGAAGAAAATAACACCGCAGACACTAAAGCAGCTGATGTGAATCAAGATATAGTCGGGGACATCACCACGTCCACTGGTAAGGAAAGACTTATGATAACATTTCCAGAAAAATGTAACCTCTCTCTGGAAAACAAATATACCTGGTATATGGCACTATTAAAACAACACCCTGACTGTAGGCCACTCTTTAAGGAAGGGAGGAATGCACCATATATCACATTAATCAATGGTCAGCAATATAACACCATGATAACAGATGGCTTCCAGGGACAAGTAATGAAACCTATAACTGGCTTACAACGTACTGTGGTCATTTTTGACGTACCTACTTATATAAATGTCAATTTATTACAGTGTCCACCAGGATTCCAGTGGCTAAAACGACGGATGGTTGGGAAAAATCCAAGGCCACAACTCCTAGGAGCAGTATCAGGACCTATTGACTCAGAAACTCACATCATCGGTGTTGGAAGGAAGAGAGTTGCTCCCTATGTTCCAGAGCCAGACCTGTGTCAAAAGTGTAGCAAATGGGGACACAAAAGTTGGCGATGTCGAACTACATATGTGCGATGCAGATACTGTGCTGGGGGACATCTCTCAGAGGAGTGCTGGGAAAAGATACAACAAAAAGTAGCTGTACCACCGAAATGCTGCAACTGTGGAGGTCAACACAATGCAAGTTCTCCAGTATGCCCAAAAAAAACCACGCTACAAGACTCTACCACCAAGTATACCAAGTATACCCACTACTGTATACCAAACTGCTCCTCCACCTACAAGAACTGCTTGGAACGTCACAGCAATGCAGGAAGAATTTCCACCTTTGCAACAGGAGAAAGCAACAACTAATTCTACAACTAAGGTGAGGTCACTATCCGTTACTCAGTCAAATAAAGTAAATATAGTGGCTAAAGAGCAGGAACGACTAAGTATAGCAGTGGACAGACTTAATACATTGTTAAATGAAAGTATAGAAGAATTAAAAGCAGATAGAGTAAGGCTTGAGAGAAAGATGAAAGAATACACAGACTCTAAATTTAAAGAAGTGCAGGAATTAGTGCATCAAAACATACAAAAAGTCCAACAGGAAGTACAGGAATTTGTGCAACAAGGCATTCAGAAAGTTCATCAAGAAGTAAAGGAAACTGTGCATCAAGAAATACAGAAGGCTAACTGTCAACAAGTAAAGAATATGGAATCTATCATGGAAAAACTTGAAATTTTGAAAAAGAGAGATAAGGAGAGACACGAAAATTATGAACAGCTATCTAGGAATATAGAACTAATTCTAGAGAAATTTGAAGCCTTCAGAAGAGAAGTCTTAGCTAGCCAGAACAATAAACAGTGGCCCCCACCAAAATGATGCAAAACCCTACAATGAATAACAAAATTTTCCATTTATTGACATGGAATGTTAATGGACTAAGAAATAGGGTAACTGATATACATGCATATATTCTTCAACAGAGCCCTGACTTCATAGCTGTACAGGAAACTGGACCAGAGGTGTATGAACTCAGAGGATATTATCAACATATTCTTAGTTGTGATGATGGAAGCAGTAGAGGTATGGTTACTCATGTTAAGTCTGGACTTCCAGTTACCTTGGTGGAGAAAGGAGTCAATGGGGGAATAGAATATATCACTGTGTGTCTACATTTATCAAATAACTATATATATATCACTAATATGTATGTTCATTCTGGTGCCCTGTACATTGATAATTTACCTCCGCACATATTAGAAGAAAGTACAATTCTCTTGGGTGATCTTAATGCTAGACATGTAGACCTAGGTAGTTTTAAGACTTCTAATACTAATGGCGTAAGGTGGGTAACCTTTCTTAAAGCTAATAATAATGTACAAATTACTGGTGCCAAAGTCCCTACACATGTTCAGGGAGGAAGACTAGATTATGTTGCCTTATTTAATATGCCATTTTGTACGTGTGAAACTAATGTTGTATCATCTCTTCTCAGTGACCACTTTGCCCTTAAGACGTATATCCCCCTCTCCACAACCAACATAGTACACAGAAAAAGGTTAAGCATCCCCTCAAGTAAATTTCCTGGGCTCCTGATCAATGTTAAGAAATGGTACAGTAATAACAATATTAATTTACAAGATGCCAATGATATTTATCAGGGATTACTTAAAGTAATTAATGAATATGTAGACAACAACAAGACTAGGCAGAAGCACACTCGTAATCAAAAGAGATCATATGCACATGACCCTGTTATATTAAATTGTCAGGATACAATAGCAGCCTTACAGAGTAGATGGCAAGCACAGCCAAATGATCATGATGTCAAGAGAGCTATGGGAACAGTTGCTAAACATTTGTCTGAGCTAAAGAGAGACATGAGGAAGAAGTATTGGGATGAGTTTCTAAATAAAATTCGTAACACCAAATCAATACAGGAAGTTTGGTATCACGTTAATAAGATCAAAGGTAAGAAAACTTCAGTAACCAGTGACTCAAATCCTGCAAAAAAGGTCAAAGATCTCATTAAACAATGGAGTTCTGCTTCTGCTTTGTCTGGTCTGCCTGTTGGACATCAAATTGCTCTGGCAGAGAATAGGTTACAAAGGTTACAATTAGTCAATCATAATGTTAAGTTGGATGATGACACTTGTGTACCTATATCAATAGATGAACTATTATATGCTGTCAAAAGTGGTAAATCAACAGCCCCTGGTGAGGATGGACTTACATATAATAAAAAAAATGCATTACTGAATATTGACGGGAAAAATCCCATACTAGATATGTTTAATGTGTCTTACAGAAATAGTACGTTACCCCCAGCATGGAAATCAGCCATAATTATACCTGTACCTAAGAGTGATGGGAAATTTCGACCAATCTCACTTACCAGCTGCTTGTGCAAAATGATGGAAAGAATTGTCTTACGTAGGTTAATCTATAAAGTGGGTGATAAAATGTCTGAAAATTTATATGGTTTCATGAAGGGACGTGCTACTAGCGACTGCTTTGTTCATTGCTTAGCTAATACCAATGCTTCTTGTCAAGTATATGTAGATTTGAAAGGTGCCTTTGATAGAGCTAATAAAGAAGTTATACTAGAGGAACTTGTATTGAAGGGAGTCAAAGGAAAGTTATTAGGATGGATACAAGACTATTTGTATAATAGAAAAGGTAAGGTTTGGTTACAGGGAACACTATCAGAAGAAGAAACATTCGAGTTAGGTACCCCCCAAGGTGGAGTTCTAAGTCCTATGCTATACAATATACTAATTGATAAAATTGCTAGATATGAATTTACACAGGGTACCAAAGTCATCGTATATGCTGATGACATACTAATACAATGTGATACACCTAAAACACTTAGCAAGGCTGTGAATGAACTTGAACAACTATGTACATACATGGGACTTGTCATAAATGAAAACAAAACTAAATTTCAAGCTAAACAGAAAAAGTGTAGGAAACCTACTGTAAATGGTGAAAAAATTGAGCGTGTCCTTAACTACAAATATTTGGGTGTACAATTAGGTTATAGAAATGCTAATTATTGTATCGAATATGTTAAAAATATGTGTGTATCTAGACTAGCCCCTCTCAAAGTCTTAGCAAATAGAGGGTCAGGTGTTGGTGTACCTATACTTCGCATGTTTTATATATATGTGATACGTTCCCTCATAGATTATGCTTCACTTGTGTTGGTGCAATACAATACACAACAACTTAAATGCTTAGAAGTCGTACAAAATAAGGCAATGAGAATTATTTTAGGGTGTGCTACAACAACTAAGATAGAGGTATTAAGAAGAGAGTTAAGATTACCCAGTATTATTTTAAGAATAGAAGAAATAACGAGTCGAACTGTATGTCGTATAGTGTGTAATGGTACAAACTCTCTCCAAAGAGATATATTAGCATTATATAATGATAATCATGTAACTAACAACCCATATCTTCGCAAATTATGTAAGGTTCTAAGAAAGTTTGATATTATGAACGAATATAATGCCCTAGAAAAAAGTAACTACTATACCACCTGGAATCCATACAATGTAAAAATTGACATTGAAAAGCTAAGTAAACCAAAGGAACAATGGTATAAATACGAATTAAAAGCACATTTTCTTGACAAATTGTCACAATACCCACGGAAAACAGGTGGTACATGTGTACTGTGATGGGTCAGTTGAGGGTACCAAGACAGGATGTGGGGTGTTTATAAGGGAATATTCTTCCTCTGCAGAATTTCAAGATTATGAAATTTCAAAAAGACTACCAAATAATTTGTCATCAACCAGAACTGAACTATATGCTATCTTAGAAGGCTTACATATTATTGCAAGTATGGGTAAAAATGTATACTTTTTTGTCGATAGTCAGAGTGCATTATATGAACTTGTATCTTCCTCTCCAGCTGATTGTGATGTTGTTAACAAATGTTTAAATATTATATATAACCTGGAGAGAAACAATACACATATTTATTTTGTATGGGTACCATCCCATATAGGATTGTATTATAATGAAAAAAGCAGATAGTCTTGCACGAAATGCAATTAGAGATGTAAACAATATTCCTGGTAATGAATACACATATAAACATATAAGGTCAATAATAAGAACAAATGTTATTGCTAACATGGATATAGACCTAGATAAATGTTGCGAGAAGGGTAGTGTAAGTAGCAGGCATTATAAGGCAGTATTAAATAATACAGAGGAATATCCATATGGTAGACATAGTTCCCAAATGGATTTAGTCACTATGAGACTCAGACTTGGATATAAATAT
>NC_134784.1:44846258-44848758 GCF_046742065.1 Oratosquilla oratoria | reverse complement strand
ATATTATATTATATTATATTATATTATATTATATTATATTATATTATATTATATTATATTATATCATATTATATTATATTATATTATATTATATTATATTATATTATATTATATCATATCATATCATATCATATCATATCATATCATATCATATTATATTATATTATATTATATCATATTATATTATATTATATTATATCATATTATATTATATTATATCGTATTATATTGTATTATATTATATTATATTACATTATACTATATTATACTATATTATATTATATTATATTGTATTATATTATGTTATATTATATTATATTATATCATATTATATTATATTACACTATATTATATTATATTATATTATATCATATTATGTGATATTATATTATATTATATTATATTATATTATATTATATTATATTATATTATATTATATTATATTATATTATATTATATTATATTACCCGTATGGGGTATTGGCTGCTTGTTATTGTGGCAAAGTAGCATGCAGTCGATACTTTAGGGTCTATATGGGGCGCCCCTACGGACCAGAGCCACACATCATTTTGTCTATGATAGAAGAAATTCTGTTCATAGAGAAATGATGACACTTTTATACTACGACTGTCCCTCCGTTATGCTGTACCCCAACCCCTTGTTGCTGTCCTGTACCATTTCTCTGAGTATTCTCTTTCTGATTGGGGGAATTCCCTGTGGTGGGGGAAAAGAATACTGCCACCAAGTTTTCCCACTTGGATCGTAAGAGGCGAGAAGAAAGGGACGGGGAGAGGGACTAGGCATCCTTCTCCCTGTAGCCCCAAGGGGCAAGTTCCTAAAACAAAAAGAAAAGGCATAAGGGGTGCTGGCGGGCCTCGGGCCAGCACCCTAAGGTTTGGGTCTTTTAATGTGCGTGGATGTGGTACAGATGAGAGTAAAAGGGAAGAGATAGGTAGTATGTTTGTGAGAAGAAAGTTGGATGTGTTGGCTTTGAGTGAAACTAAGTTGAAAGGGAAGGGTGAGTGTATGTTTGGGAGTGTAAGTGGGAGGTTATCAGGAGTGAAGAGAGGGCGAGGGAGGGAAGGGGTGGCTATTCTAGTAAGTGAGGAGATAGGTAAAGGGGTAGTGGAGTGGAAGGAGGTTTCCTCAAGGATAATGTGGATGAAGGTGAAACTGGGAAAGGAGATGTGGGTCTTTGTAAGTGCATATGGGCCGGGCAGTGAGAAGAGCATGGAAGAAAGGGAGGCCTTTTGGATAGATTTAAATGAGTGCATAGAGAGTTTAGGAAGAAATGTCAATGTAATAGTACTGGGAGACCTTAATGCTAGAGTGGGAAATGGTCCAATCGATGGAGTGGTTGGGAAGTGTGGAGTTCCAGGAAAGAATCGTAGTGGAGAGTTGATGGTGGAAATGTGTCTAGAAAGAGAGTTGATGATAGCAAATACAGTGTTTCGGAAGAAAGTCAAGCATAAGTACACATGGGAGAGGGTGGTGGAGGGAAGGGTGGTAGATAGAGCGCTAATGGATTATGTAGTGGTAAATAGGATTATGATAGGAAGAGTTAAGGATGTACATGTGCTAAGGGGAGAGGGTGGGGGAATATCAGATCATTTTTTGGTGGAAGGTAAGTTGAGAGTGGAGGATAGATGGAGAAGGAGGAAAGGGACAAAAGGTAGGGAGGTTCTTAGAGTGAACTCCTTGAATGAAAAGGAAAAGGAGAAGGAGTACGAAAAGAAGCTGAAGGAGGAGTGGGAGGGAGTAAAGGATAGAGCAGAGATGGGTGTGGAGGAGGAATGGGGATGGTTCAAGGAGGGAGTCTTAAAGTGTGCAAGGATGGTGTGTGGAACAAGAAGGACAGGGGGAAATAGAAGAAAGGGTAGTGAATGGTGGGATGAGGAAACAAAAAAGGTTGTAGAAGAGAAGAAGCGAGCATTCACAGATTGGTTACAAAAGAGGACAGGGGAGTCATATGAGACGTACAAAGAAAAGAAAAGAGAAGTAAAGCAAAAGGTAAAGGAGGCAAAGAGGAGAGTAGATGTGAAATGGGGTAGGAGTATGACAGAAAATTTTGAAAGTAATAAAAAGATGTTTTGGAAAGAAATTAAGAGAGGAAGAGGAGGCGAATCAAGTAGGGAAGAAAAGGTAAAAGGTACAGATGGAGAGTTGATAATGGAAGAGATGGCAGTGAGGGGAAGATGGGCAGAATATTTTAGGGAGTTGCTGAATGTGAAGGAGGATAGGGAAGGAAAGATAGCTGCAGTGGGAAATGCGAAGAAAATGAGAGTGATGAGTGAGGAGAATGGAGGAGAAATAAGGAAGGATGAGGTGAAGGCAGTTGTAAAGATGATGAAAGCAGGTAAGGCACCTGGTCTGGATGGATGTCATGCAGAATGTCTGAAAAAGGGAGGTTCAGTGATGGTGGACTGGTTGGTGAGATTATTTAATGTTTGCTGGAGAGAGGGTAGAGTACCGGAGGACTGGAGTAGTGCCTGTATAGTTC
>NC_134784.1:44818758-44826258 GCF_046742065.1 Oratosquilla oratoria | reverse complement strand
ATTAGCTGTAGTAGATAAACTCATCACTGAAATGTTATCACAGGATATTATTGAACATAGTAAAAGTGAGTGGAATTTTCCGTTGATCCTAGTACCAAAGTCTGATGGGACTATGCGACCAGTTATTGATTACAGGGAACTGAATAAGCACACCATTCGTGACAGGTTACCATTACCCATTATCGGTGACATTTTGAGAAGTTTGGGAACTGAGAATAGATATTTTAGTACTATAGATATCAAATCAGCTTTTTGGCAAATAGAATTGCATGAAGATTCAAGAGAGTTCACAGCATTTTCTACTACAACAGGACATTATGAGTTCAAGAGAATGCCATTTGGGTTATGTAATAGTCCATTAACTTACATGAGATTAATGAATACTATTCTAGATGGATTGTTAGGAAACACTGCCAGTGTATTTCTAGATGACATTTTAATAGTTTCTCAGACTGCAGTGGAGCACTTTAAGAAATTAGATTTTATATTCTCAAGACTAGGAGAAGCTGGGTTAAAAGTAAAACTTGAAAAAATGTAAGTTCTTGCAAGACAGTGTCATTTACTTAGGACATAAGATAGACAGACACGGGCTGAGTACAGTAAATTCAAAGGTTGACGCTGTCAAGAATTTTCCAGTTCCGACCAATGTAGACAAGGTTAGGAGCTTTTTGGGGATTAACAGGATATTATAGAAAATTCATTCAAAGTTATGCTGACATTGCTAATCCACTAAGTTCATTGTTGAGAAAGGACTCAAAGTTCATATGGGGACCTGCGCAACAGCAAGCTTTTGACAAGTTGAAAGATAAAACTCACAAGTTCACCTATTTTAATTTTCCCCGACTATGAAAAAGAATTTATTCTTTGTACTGATGCGTCTGACATAGGGTTAGGAGGCATACTAATGCAAGAGAGAAATGGAACTTTGAAACCCATAGCTTACACATCCAGACTTTGTAATAGTGCGGAGAGAAACTATTCTATAACTGAAAGAGAAACTTTAGCAGTAATTTATTCTTTAGAAAGTTTTAGGGATATGATACTAGGGTATCCCATCAGAGTTTGGACTGATCACACAGCTATTCAGAACTTATTTAAGCATAAGAATCTTAGAGGCAGACTTGCTAGATGGTTTGCGATACTTCAGTGTTATGAAATTCAATTTAATTATATTCCGGGTAGAAGGAATGTAGCAGATCCACTTTCTAGAAACATTAGTCAACCAATGACTGGGACTGGGTTGATTAATTTTGTTTGTAGTATAGAAGAATTAGTAACTTTAGATGAAGAAATGCTAATAAGAGAACAGGGAGATGATGAGACATGTGATTCAATAATCAAGCATTTGATGAACCCAAGAGGAGATCCTCCAAAGCTACCAAAGGGGTATAAGATAGAGGAATTTCATTTGATTAATGGTATTTTGTATAGGAAAACATTTGTAGATGGGAAAGATAATTCTAGAGGTCAAGTAAATCAGTTGGTTATACCACAAACTCTGGTAAATGAGATATTGGAGTTACTTCATGATAGTGATTGTAGTTCACATCCTGGAAAGGATAAAACTTATAGACAGGCACAACTTAAGTACTTTTGGCTAGGTATGAAGAAAACTATATATGATTATATAGAAAAATGTGTAAAATGTGTAAAGGTGAAGGGAAATACACCAAAACCTGCTCCTATACTCACCTATCCCATTCCACAGAAACCTTGGGAAAGAGTTCACATGGATACTTTGGAATTACCATTAACCGAGAACGGCTTTAAATACCTATTTGTTGCTATTGATTATTTTTCAAGATTTTGTATATTACAACCCATAATCAATAAGAAAGCTGAAACTATTGCTTCCGTAATCTATGATCAGATAATCTGTAATTTTACTACACCTAACATCCTAGTTTCAGATAATGGGACTGAATTTAATAACAAAATCTTGGAAAATCTATGTAATGTGTTCCACATCAAGAAAGTCAATATACTCGTTTAACCATCCCCAAAGTAATGGAGTAGTAGAAAGGTTAAACAAAAAGATAATTATATGTCTTAGAACCCTAATAAGTCCTCATAGTGTAACTTGGGATACTTGGATTCTTTGTGTTAAGTGTACCCTGAACAATCAAATTAATGTAGCAACTGGGGATACACCTCATTTTATAATTTTTGGGGAGGACAAAACTCTGCCATATGAAATGTTGACTGCAGAGCAAAAACCCATATATAATATGGATGATTATATATCCAATAGGATAAATACTCTTCAAAGTATTCACCAAAGAGTTAGGAAACATATGCAGGTGTATTCACAAAAGATGAAGGAACAACAACACAAAATAGCTCATAAACTAGAACTGAAAATTGGGGAATTAGTAATGGTCAAAATAACCTCACCCAATAATAAACTTTCACCAAGGTACACTGGTCCATATAGGGTAATTGATTCTGCAGGTGGAAAACAAGTTTAAAACTTAAACATTTAGAATGAAGAGAAGAATTGGTAGGACATTTAGATGACATAAGGAAAATTAGCTTGCAGATCTATGAAAATGATTATAGTAATACTTTGTGCATAAATATTAATAACCCTGGAGAATATGGAGAATATTATAATGATATTTTTCAAGAGTTGAACATTAATCTTGATGTATTTTACAGATAGTATTGACCATTTGTATGTATTTGGGATGGGAGACCTAAACAACTGCAACTTGGTGTCAAGCAGATACATGGAAACCTAAAACCTAGGATCTGCTGTGGTCAGACTTGGAACCTTAAGGACTTAAGGACCTCTCATCTGAGTACACACATGAGTATTGTGACCATTTTAAAGTAATAAGACTGTCTTTGAAAATGAAGTGTGTTGGAAATAATATTGAACAAGAATAGACACTCAAACTCTAGATTAGTGTGTTTTGCAAATTAATTGCTATTGAAAAGATGATAAACCATTCAGAATTTAAAGTTAGTGCTCATAGTGAATTTTCTAATCAATTATATCCTTTCTGTAGACAATCTAAGAGAAAGCATGATCTCTTTTGTGTTCCGAGAGGCTTCACATGAACTCTCTGGTTAGGAATATGTCTGTTATGAACAATTGTCATTACCAACGAATTTTGGTAGACCAGATCCCTCATTGTAACATACAAGGATCTCATTACCTGTTTTTCCCTAACAAGACAAAGGTATCAATAAATTGTCCCGGGTTGAGTCCTAAATTGGATTTGGTTGAAGGTCTTGTCTCTATTCAAGATAACTGCGAATTGCATGCAGACACTATTTCCACCATTTCTAATACCCTTAATACAATGCAATTAACCGAGGACACCTACATTTCAACCTTCAACTTCACATTGCCTGAAAACTCTCCTCCCTTGAAAATTAAGAGAAGACCATTGTCAAGATCTCCCTCAAATGATTTACATTTACTACCAATCCTTACTTTCAGTGTTAGCGGCAGCACTGATTGCATTTGTTGTATTCCGGAGATTGGCTCTGTCAAAGCAAATCAACCATGTAACCGCTTAATTCAATACCTTATATATATATTGAGATGCATGTTATTCACATTTATAGGTATTATGTTTATGTATTATTCCCAATTTATTGCATGAATGATGTATTTTGGAGGGTAGATTAACAATTACGCAAGGGTAGATTAGCTTATTCTAGAAATATGTTAGCAAGCCCTGTAAGAGGGAAATAAGAAATTGGTCGGGACGACCAAGGGTAGCTGCCGAGCCCTGTAAGAGGCCGGTAGTGTACGAATGGAAATGAGCTAGGGCATTAGAATAATTCAGACTCGACGCCTGCTCGAGGGCGATGTTATGTCTATGTGAGGGCGACGTTTTGTCTATGTAAACACACCGACGGTGGTGACTGTTTTATAATCGATGTGTAATCAAACTCTGTAAGCGCAGGTTACCTTCGTTTGACTAATGCTGAGGTAAACAATTTTTGCTAGTGGCATTGTAATGGCTTTCCGGATTGGTGCAAGGTGGAGAAGGAGGAAAAAACTATTGGTGCATGAATTCAAAGTCACGCCCATAAGGAGTGACATTTATTTGAAAAGTAACTGGAGATTGGTTTAGAAAAATTAGTGACGTCAGACGAAGGTAGCTTAGCGTAGGATACGGGATCTCGAGAGAGAAGATATAGAGAGGGTGTGGAGAGAGGATCGAGAGAGGATCAGGAGACGATGTAGAGACGAGAGAAAGAGATCCCGAGTGTAAGCAGAAGGTGAAATTACAGTGAAAGAAGAAAGAAAATTCACCACCCTTTTATTAACCCAAAGGACGAGAGAACTAGGCACGGGGCCTAGAAAATAGTGAGACTACAGGAAAAAGTAGGCAAGGGGCCTTGAGACGAGTGATATTACAAGTCAAATTTAAGTGACAGTGGTGACAAGGGGAGGTGAAATATATATACATATATATATACATGTATATATACATATATGTATATATACATATATATATATACATACCTGTATGCATGTATATATATATATATATGTATATATATATGTATATATTTATGTATATATTATATTTGTACGAGTATAGATGTATGTATATATATATATATATATATATATTTTGTACGAGTATAGATGTATATATAATATATATGTATGTATATATATATGTATATATTATATGTGTGTGTATGTGTGTGTGTGTGTCTGTGTGTGTGTGTGTGTGTGTGTGTGAGTGAGTGCGCGTGAGTGTGCGTTGTGTGTGTGTGTGCGTGTGGGTGTGTGTGTGTGTGTGTGTGTGTGTGTGTGTGTGTGTGTGTGTGTGTGTGTGTGTGTGTGTGTGTGTGTGTGTGTGTCTGTGTGTGTGTTTGTGTGTGTGTGTGCGCGTGCGTGTGCGTGCGCGTGTGCGTGTGCACGTGTGTGAGTGTGTGTGGTTGTGTGTGTTTATGTGTGTTTATGTGTGTTTATGTGTGTGTGTGCGTGTGTGTGTGTTTATGTGTGTGTGTGTGTGTGTGTGTGTGTGTGTGTACAGTTAAAGAAAGGGCACTGACGAGTTTTATTTAGATACTCTTCGGCATTACCTGTGAAAACAGACACCTAGATGGAATAAAAAGAAAACCATTGAAAGAACAAGTGAACCCTGAGTAAATAGCCATTCAACCCCGTTATGGGTCACTAACCCAAGTGCTTGCCATGAAAATGGGAGCCCTTGAGGTTGAGTAAGATCCCAGTACTATGGTTGTACTGAAGTGTACCCCTGTGACAAGCAACATGCTTCTTTGATTCTCTGTTCAGGCCTAGGATGGGTGGCCTCTCTTCGCTTGGAGATGCAAATCGGCTTGGCTCAATGTTTTGAATATGTGGGTCAGGCAGGCCGTGAGTTGAGCAACTACCACCTTGGCCAATACCGCACGGTCCGCGGCTGTCATCCCCTAGTGTCAAGGTAGGGGGTGCGTATACCCTCACATGACTCCTGGAGCTAATGGGTTAATATGCATTCTCAAATCTTAGTCTCCCATCGTCAATTTCAGTGGTGGCTGGGGGCGTAGGAGGGCGAATCATAGATATATGTACATAACAACCCTATTTGTTGCTTATGGTGTGGATGGGCTTGCAACCTGTGCTTGTCAAAATCATCAAGCTCAGTGTGTGCCGAGGTGTTGCAAATGAGGCAAAAACAAGTCGAGACAGGCCGTGGGTGAACGTCCAGCGAGATGTCTGTGTGTGCGCCTGGAATATTCTTTCTCTCTCTCAGGAAGCTCGACTACTCTTTTTATCGGCTGAGCTCAGGAGGCTTAGAATGAATAAAGTTGCTATTCCAGACGTAATAAGACCAGCCAGTGGCGTCATCAGTAGTAAAAGTTACACCTTTTGGTCGGGTCGCACCAATTGGGCCAATACTTACTTCTGGTTGGGCCACACAGATGAGGTTCACCTCGTGGGAGTAGATGTAGGCATATATCTTTTTGACTCCAGCACGCCGTCATACGTGTTACTTTGGTTGATGAGCAATATGAAGCAATGATTGATCAGAGCTGGTGGAGTATGAGGGCACTATAAATTGGTCATAATGCACTCGGTCACTCATTGACCAGAACACAATTTACCTTATGTTTTAGTGTGGAAATTACGTTCTACTTGTAGCTACTCGCAGACAATATAAGGTGGACCGGACCAGAGAAAGCAGAGACAAGAGAGAACACAGACAGAGACCAATAAGAGACAAGAAAAAGTAGACAAGAGAAAGCAGAGACAAAAGGAGCAGAAACAAGCAAACAAGTCGTGATACGCCCACGTTTTGTCTGAATACTACGTAGATTTCTCTACTAAGTCATTACTACAATTCAAGTAAACACTCTTTCGGACCGTTTTCACTGCTACTAAGAAATCATCACTTACCAAAACAGTGAATGCCAATACTCACGCGAAGTTGCAAACCTTCGCCAACCGAGTTATTTCGGACATCTCACTGATTAATAGACGGAGAAAGCTAAGAGCGTCCCTCTACCCTCTCTCTCTTTCAGTTTCTAACTACAGAAGTCCATCGCCGAAGTGTTCCCCTGCAACCAAAATTATTGAGCATATCTCTCCATAACGACCTCTTCACCAAAACCCGTTTCAGACGATTTACTTTGGCGAGTCTTCTATCAAACATAACCAAGACTCTTCTGTCTGCACATAAATTCCTGTGTACTACCTCTTTTCAAAACCCTGTGCAAACTGTGATAACCATTTCTGTTCATTTATGTTTATGTGAAGTAATAAGTAAATGATTGATGATTTGGTGATATTTACGATTTTCATGTAGTCATAGCTACTCTGTGCATTTATAATTTACATGTTCTGTCCCATCTATGTTGTATGTGTTTTTACCAGTGTTAATTATCAATCATTTTAACGAAGAGTTTGATTACCCTACTTGACATTCTCTGAGCCCCTTGTACGAACTGCCTAAGGTTACGCAATTTTTTTTTTTTTTCTGTGTCGCGATGTAGTCTAGCCCTTACGTTGGTCATGACAAATTTATTGCTGATTGTATAAATATATTCGTTATAGAACATATAAATAGAACTAAAGAAAAAATATATCTATCAAATATAAAATTATCATAAGATGTTGAAATATATCTAGTTTTGTTTAACTCCTATAACATTTCACAGATGGCTGTACATTCACTGATCATTTTACTGCATTGTAACGCCATTGCCTTGTAGTAACCAGTCGCACAGCCAATGGTTCGAGTCCCAGTGGCAATGCTTGTTAATCTAGATGTCGAAACTTCATACACTTTTCGGATGATTCACCTGAGTAATATAATCGATGATATTAAGATAAAATATATTACCATGCGAGCTGGCGTTAGGTAATGGTTAGGAAGATTATGTTGAGACATTGTGACATATTAATGAAGTTGGAAAAAAAAGACACAAACTTAGTTCCAATATTAATCCTAACCGATTTCAACACCAAGCTTCTTCAGAAGAATGGTTCTTTCCGGTTATGCTGACAATATCTATTTAGAA
>NC_134784.1:44811258-44813758 GCF_046742065.1 Oratosquilla oratoria | reverse complement strand
ACCATGTTCTTTAATGCTCGTAGTATTAGGAACAAATTTCAAGAAATACAGGCGTATGTCAAAAGCGAAAATCTCGATATGATAGGAATAACTGAGACATGGTTAAATGGTACAGAGTTCGAAGCTGAATTTGATATTGCGGGATTTAAACACTTTCATCAGGATAGAAACCACAAGAAAGGTGGGGGTGTTCTACTGTACGTTAAAAACAATGTTCATGCTTGTGTTTTACAGAAAGTGAAACAGGATGTATATGATAGTTTGTGGGTAGAGTTTAACCCAAACAAATGGACAAAAAATGAATATAGGTGTAATATATAGGCCAAAGACATTATCATTAGCAGACGACAAACTGTTATTTCAAGAACTGTCTAGTTTCTGCAACCGGGATTTATTGATAATGGGTGATTTCAATTTTACTGACATTGATTGGATGACCCTTGAACATGGCCATATAGGTAGTCGCTTGATTGATTTTCTTGGTGACAATTACTTAATTCAGCATGTAAAAGAGCCCACAAGATATGGAAACTTACTCGATCTTTTGATCACTAGCCGCGAAAGCATGGCAACTGATGTAGAAGTCGGTGAATCTGTTGCAAATAGCGATCACAACTTAGTTAGATTCAAACTCCTAAACAATTTTAGAATAGATACTTGTGTTTCTAAAATACCCGATTTCAGTAAAGATCAGTTCATAGGACTACGTCAGGAGCTTCAGCTTACAGATTGGGAGGCAAAATTAAACGAAAGACCTGTAGATCAGATGTGGGAAATATTTCAAAATACGCTCACTAAGATGATTCAAACTTACATTCCTTTTAAAGACAGACGTCCCCCAAATCAGGCTCACCCAAAGTGGCTCGACAAAGAAACTGAAAAAAGTATTGCTAAAAAGAGACAGGCTTATAAGAAATATAAGTGCTCGGGTGCATCTAATGACTATGAAAGCTATGTATCAATACAGAGAGATTTAGAAAAGACAATAAGAAAAAGAAAACGACAATACGAAATGAACATCGCTGATAAATCCAAAGAGAATCCCAAAGAATTCTATAGTTACATTAGAGATAAAAAGGTTGTTAGGAATCACATTGGTCCACTATTATCTGCTGACGGTCAACTTGAATATTCAAATGAAGGAATGTGTAATCTCTTAAACAATTATTTTAGCTCGGTATTCGTAAACGAAACACCTCAAAGTGAATTCCAAACTGAAACCTGTGAAAAGTCTGGGGTAAACTTACTCACTACGGTAAATATAACAAAAGAAAAATCAAAAGGTGTATAGACAAACTCAAAGTTAGTAAAACACCAGGGCCTGACGGTTGGCATCCAAGAATCTTAATGGAAATGGAAAACGAGATTGTTGTTCCATTAGAAATTATTTTCAAGAAATCCATCATATCCGGAGATGTTCCAAGAGAATGGAAGCTAGCTAACGTTACTCCCATATTCAAAAAAGGTGACAAAAAGAAGCCAAATAACTATAGGCCTATAAGTTTGACTTCAATCGTAGGAAAAATAATGGAAACTATCATCAGAGATGATATCGAACATCATTTAGAAAGTAACCGTTTGATAAATGATAGCCAGCATGGTTTCAGACGGAAACGTTCTTGCGTGACTTACTCGAATTCTATAACACAGTTATCTCGAATTATGATAAAAGAAACAATATAGATTTAATATATCTAGACTTTGCAAAAGCTTTTGATACCGTCCCACACGAAAGACTACTTACTAAATTAGCTTTGCATGGAATAAGTGGTAGCCTATTAGGTTGGACTAGTAATTGGTTGAAAGGTCGAAAACAGAGAGTTGTTTTAAATGGAAAAACTTCTGGATGAAAAATGTTGCAAGTGGAGTTCCTCAGGGTTCCGTTCTTGGACCACTTCTATTCATAGTATATATAAATGATATAGACCATGGACTAAAATCTACTGTTTCCAAATTTGCTGATGATACAAAACTGTGCGGAGTGGCAAATGATCACTCAAAACAATTAGATATTCAAGAAGATTTAGATCAATTACAGCAATGGTCTGAAAAGTGGCTAATGAAATTTAACACAAGTAAATGCAAGGTAATGCACATAGGTAAAAATAACAGTAAGTACAATTACAAGTTATTTAGAAATTCATTAACAAAAGTGGATAGTGAAAAAGATCTCGGCGTAATTATCAGTAACGACCTCAAATTATCCAAGCAGTGTATTTCAGCCTCTGAGAAAGCAAATAAGATTCTGGGACTGATTGCGCAATCTTTTGATTTCAAAAGTCCATCACTCATTAACAAGCTATATAAATCGTTAGTTCGTCCACATTTGGAATATGCTGTTTCCGTATGGTCACCGAATCTCATTAAAGACATTGACAGACTGGAAAAAGTACAACGGCGAGCCACAAAACTGATTCCAAATATCAAAAATAAATCATACGAAAATCGACTAAAACACATGAATCTGTTTTCCCTAAAAAAGCGTAGACTCAGAGGTGAC